>NW_026989575.1:0-51306 GCF_030222135.1 Aotus nancymaae | reverse complement strand
GGTAATGGGCTGAAAACGCCTGTTTTGGGACTCTGCAGAGAAAGTCTCTGCAGACTGCTGAATCCACACACGGGTTTAACTCTGGAAGTTGAGTGCACACATTGACAACCGTTCTGTTAGATAGCTGCGTTTTGGATTTAGAAGCAGATATTTCCCTGTGCTTACTGCTGTTTCTTCCATATGCCGGTAATGGGCTGAAAACGCCTGTTTTGGGACTCTGCAGAGAAAGTGTTTGCAGACTGCTGAATCCACACACGGGTTTAACTCTGGAAGTTGAGTGCACACATTGACAACCGTTCTGTTAGATAGCTGCGTTTTGGATTTAGAAGCAGATATTTCCCTGTGCTTACTGCTGTTTCTTCCATATGCCGGTAATGGGCTGAAAACGCCTGTTTTGGGACTCTGCAGAGAAAGTCTCTGCAGACTGCTGAATCCACACACGGGTTTAACTCTGGAAGTTGAGTGCACACATTGACAACCGTTCTGTTAGATAGCTGCGTTTTGGATTTAGAAGCAGATATTTCCCTGTGCTTACTGCTGTTTCTTCCATATGCCGGTAATGGGCTGAAGACGCCTGTTTTGGGACTCTGCAGAGAAAGTCTCTGCAGACTGCTGAATCCACACACGGGTTTAACTCTGGAAGTTGAGTGCACACATTGACAACCGTTCTGTTAGATAGCTGCGTTTTGGATTTAGAAGCAGATATTTCCCTGTGCTTACTGCTGTTTCTTCCATATGCCGGTAATGGGCTGAAAACGCCTGTTTTGGGACTCTGCAGAGAAAGTCTCTGCAGACTGCTGAATCCACACACGGGTTTAACTCTGGAAGTTGAGTGCACACATTGACAACCGTTCTGTTAGATAGCTGCGTTTTGGATTTAGAAGCAGATATTTCCCTGTGCTTACTGCTGTTTCTTCCATATGCCGGTAATGGGCTGAAAACGCCTGTTTTGGGACTCTGCAGAGAAAGTCTCTGCAGACTGCTGAATCCACACACGGGTTTAACTCTGGAAGTTGAGTGCACACATTGACAACCGTTCTGTTAGATAGCTGCGTTTTGGATTTAGAAGCAGATATTTCCCTGTGCTTACTGCTGTTTCTTCCATATGCCGGTAATGGGCTGAAAACGCCTGTTTTGGGACTCTGCAGAGAAAGTCTCTGCAGACTGCTGAATCCACACACGGGTTTAACTCTGCAAGTTGAGTGCACACATTGACAACCGTTCTGTTAGATAGCTGCGTTTTGGATTTAGAAGCAGATATTTCCCTGTGCTTACTGCTGTTTCTTCCATATGCCGGTAATGGGCTGAAAACGCCTGTTTTGGGACTCTGCAGAGAAAGTCTCTGCAGACTGCTGAATCCACACACGGGTTTAACTCTGGAAGTTGAGTGCACACATTGACAACCGTTCTGTTAGATAGCTGCGTTTTGGATTTAGAAGCAGATATTTCCCTGTGCTTACTGCTGTTTCTTCCATATGCCGGTAATGGGCTGAAAACGCCTGTCTTGGGACTCTGCAGAGAAAGTCTCTGCAGACTGCTGAATCCACACACGGGTTTAACTCTGGAAGTTGAGTGCACACATTGACAACCGTTCTGTTAGATAGCTGCGTTTTGGATTTAGAAGCAGATATTTCCCTGTGCTTACTGCTGTTTCTTCCATATGCCGGTAATGGGCTGAAAACGCCTGTTTTGGGACTCTGCAGAGAAAGTCTCTGCAGACTGCTGAATCCACACACGGGTTTAACTCTGGAAGTTGAGTGCACACATTGACAACCGTTCTGTTAGATAGCTGCGTTTTGGATTTAGAAGCAGATATTTCCCTGTGCTTACTGCTGTTTCTTCCATATGCCGGTAATGGGCTGAAAACACCTGTTTTGGGACTCTGCAGAGAAAGTGTTTGCAGACTGCTGAATCCACACACGGGTTTAACTCTGGAAGTTGAGTGCACACATTGACAACCGTTCTGTTAGATAGCTGCATTTTGGATTTAGAAGCAGATATTTCCCTGTGCTTACTGCTGTTTCTTCCATATGCCGGTAATGGGCTGAAAACGCCTGTCTTGGGACTCTGCAGAGAAAGTCTCTGCAGACTGCTGAATCCACACACGGGTTTAACTCTGGAAGTTGAGTGCACACATTGACAACCGTTCTGTTAGATAGCTGCGTTTTGGATTTAGAAGCAGATATTTCCCTGTGCTTACTGCTGTTTCTTCCATATGCCGGTAATGGGCTGAAAACGCCTGTTTTGGGACTCTGCAGAGAAAGTCTCTGCAGACTGCTGAATCCACACACGGGTTTAACTCTGGAAGTTGAGTGCACACATTGACAACCGTTCTGTTAGATAGCTGCGTTTTGGATTTAGAAGCAGATGTTTCCCTGTGCTTACTGCTGTTTCTTCCATATGCCGGTAATGGGCTGAAAACACCTGTTTTGGGACTCTGCAGAGAAAGTGTTTGCAGACTGCTGAATCCACACACGGGTTTAACTCAGGAAGTTGAGTACACACATTGACAACCGTTCTGTTAGATAGCTGCGTTTTGGATTTAGAAGCAGATATTTCCCTGTGCTTACTGCTGTTTCTTCCATATGCCGGTAATGGGCTGAAAACGCCTGTTTTGGGACTCTGCAGAGAAAGTCTCTGCAGACTGCTGAATCCACACACGGGTTTAACTCTGGAAGTTGAGTGCACACATTGACAACCGTTCTGTTAGATAGCTGCGTTTTGGATTTAGAAGCAGATATTTCCCTGTGCTTACTGCTGTTTCTTCCATATGCCGGTAATGGGCTGAAAACGCCTGTTTTGGGACTCTGCAGAGAAAGTGTTTGCAGACTGCTGAATCCACACACGGGTTTAACTCTGGAAGTTGAGTGCACACATTGACAACCGTTCTGTTAGATAGCTGCGTTTTGGATTTAGAAGCAGATATTTCCCTGTGCTTACTGCTGTTTCTTCCATATGCCGGTAATGGGCTGAAAACGCCTGTTTTGGGACTCTGCAGAGAAAGTCTCTGCAGACTGCTGAATCCACACACGGGTTTAACTCTGGAAGTTGAGTGCACACATTGACAACCGTTCTGTTAGATAGCTGCGTTTTGGATTTAGAAGCAGATATTTCCCTGTGCTTACTGCTGTTTCTTCCATATGCCGGTAATGGGCTGAAAACGCCTGTTTTGGGACTCTGCAGAGAAAGTCTCTGCAGACTGCTGAATCCACACACGGGTTTAACTCTGGAAGTTGAGTGCACACATTGACAACCGTTCTGTTAGATAGCTGCGTTTTGGATTTAGAAGCAGATATTTCCCTGTGCTTACTGCTGTTTCTTCCATATGCCGGTAATGGGCTGAAAACGCCTGTTTTGGGACTCTGCAGAGAAAGTCTCTGCAGACTGCTGAATCCACACACGGGTTTAACTCTGGAAGTTGAGTGCACACATTGACAACCGTTCTGTTAGATAGCTGCGTTTTGGATTTAGAAGCAGATATTTCCCTGTGCTTACTGCTGTTTCTTCCATATGCCGGTAATGGGCTGAAAACGCCTGTTTTGGGACTCTGCAGAGAAAGTCTCTGCAGACTGCTGAATCCACACACGGGTTTAACTCTGGAAGTTGAGTGCACACATTGACAACCGTTCTGTTAGATAGCTGCGTTTTGGATTTAGAAGCAGATATTTCCCTGTGCTTACTGCTGTTTCTTCCATATGCCGGTAATGGGCTGAAAACGCCTGTTTTGGGACTCTGCAGAGAAAGTCTCTGCAGACTGCTGAATCCACACACGGGTTTAACTCTGGAAGTTGAGTGCACACATTGACAACCGTTCTGTTAGATAGCTGCGTTTTGGATTTAGAAGCAGATATTTCCCTGTGCTTACTGCTGTTTCTTCCATATGCCGGTAATGGGCTGAAAACGCATGTTTTGGGACTCTGCAGAGAAAGTGTTTGCAGACTGCTGAATCCACACACGGGTTTTACTCTGGAAGTTGAGTGCACACATTGACAACCGTTCTGTTAGATAGCTGCGTTTTGGATTTAGAAGCAGATATTTCCCTGTGCTTACTGCTGTTTCTTCCATATGCCGGTAATGGGCTGAAAACGCCTGTCTTAGGACTCTGCAGAGAAAGTCTCTGCAGACTGCTGAATCCACACACGGGTTTAACTCTGGAAGTTGAGTGCACACATTGACAACCGTTCTGTTAGATAGCTGCGTTTTGGATTTAGAAGCAGATATTTCCCTGTGCTTACTGCTGTTTCTTCCATATGCCGGTAATGGGCTGAAAACGCCTGTTTTGGGACTCTGCAGAGAAAGTGTTTGCAGACTGCTGAATCCACACACGGGTTTAACTCTGGAAGTTGAGTGCACACATTGACAACCGTTCTGTTAGATAGCTGCGTTTTGGATTTAGAAGCAGATATTTCCCTGTGCTTACTGCTGTTTCTTCCATATGCCGGTAATGGGCTGAAAACGCCTGTTTTGGGACTCTGCAGAGAAAGTCTCTGCAGACTGCTGAATCCACACACGGGTTTAACTCTGGAAGTTGAGTGCACACATTGACAACCGTTCTGTTAGATAGCTGCGTTTTGGATTTAGAAGCAGATATTTCCCTGTGCTTACTGCTGTTTCTTCCATATGCCGGTAAAGGGCTGAAAACGCCTGTTTTGGGACTCTGCAGAGAAAGTCTCTGCAGACTGCTGAATCCACACACGGGTTTAACTCTGGAAGTTGAGTGCACACATTGACAACCGTTCTGTTAGATAGCTGCGTTTTGGATTTAGAAGCAGATATTTCCCTGTGCTTACTGCTGTTTCTTCCATATGCCGGTAATGGGCTGAAAACGCCTGTTTTGGGACTCTGCAGAGAAAGTCTCTGCAGACTGCTGAATCCACACACGGGTTTAACTCTGGAAGTTGAGTGCACACATTGACAACCGTTCTGTTAGATAGCTGCGTTTTGGATTTAGAAGCAGATATTTCCCTGTGCTTACTGCTGTTTCTTCCATATGCCGGTAATGGGCTGAAAACGCCTGTTTTGGGACTCTGCAAAGAAAGTGTTTGCAGACTGCTGAATCCACACACGGGTTTTACTCTGGAAGTTGAGTGCACACATTGACAACCGTTCTGTTAGATAGCTGCGTTTTGGATTTAGAAGCAGATATTTCCCTGTGCTTACTGCTGTTTCTTCCATATGCCGGGTAATGGGGCTGAAAACGCCTGTCTTAGGACTCTGCAGAGAAAGTCTCTGCAGACTGCTGAATCCACACACGGGTTTAACTCTGGAAGTTGAGTGCACACATTGACAACCGTTCTGTTAGATAGCTGCGTTTTGGATTTAGAAGCAGATATTTCCCTGTGCTTACTGCTGTTTCTTCCATATGCCGGTAATGGGCTGAAAACGCCTGTTTTGGGACTCTGCAGAGAAAGTCTCTGCAGACTGCTGAATCCACACACGGGTTTAACTCTGGAAGTTGAGTGCACACATTGACAACCGTTCTGTTAGATAGCTGCGTTTTGGATTAGAAGCAGATATTTCCCTGTGCTTACTGCTGTTTCTTCCATATGCCGGTAATGGGCTGAAAACGCCTGTTTTGGGACTCTGCAGAGAAAGTCTCTGCAGACTGCTGAATCCACACACGGGTTTAACTCTGGAAGTTGAGTGCACACATTGACAACCGTTCTGTTAGATAGCTGCGTTTTGGATTTAGAAGCAGATATTTCCCTGTGCTTACTGCTGTTTCTTCCATATGCCGGTAATGGGCTGAAAACGCCTGTTTTGGGACTCTGCAGAGAAAGTCTCTGCAGACTGCTGAATCCACACACGGGTTTAACTCTGGAAGTTGAGTGCACACATTGACAACCGTTCTGTTAGATAGCTGCGTTTTGGATTTAGAAGCAGATATTTCCCTGTGCTTACTGCTGTTTCTTCCATATGCCGGTAATGGGCTGAAAACGCCTGTTTTGGGACTCTGCAGAGAAAGTCTCTGCAGACTGCTGAATCCACACACGGGTTTAACTCTGGAAGTTGAGTGCACACATTGACAACCGTTCTGTTAGATAGCTGCGTTTTGGATTTAGAAGCAGATATTTCCCTGTGCTTACTGCTGTTTCTTCCATATGCCGGTAATGGGCTGAAAACGCCTGTTTTGGGACTCTGCAGAGAAAGTCTCTGCAGACTGCTGAATCCACACACGGGTTTAACTCTGGAAGTTGAGTGCACACATTGACAACCGTTCTGTTAGATAGCTGCGTTTTGGATTTAGAAGCAGATATTTCCCTGTGCTTACTGCTGTTTCTTCCATATGCCGGTAATGGGCTGAAAACGCATGTTTTGGGACTCTGCAGAGAAAGTGTTTGCAGACTGCTGAATCCACACACGGGTTTTACTCTGGAAGTTGAGTGCACACATTGACAACCGTTCTGTTAGATAGCTGCGTTTTGGATTTAGAAGCAGATATTTCCCTGTGCTTACTGCTGTTTCTTCCATATGCCGGTAATGGGCTGAAAACGCCTGTCTTAGGACTCTGCAGAGAAAGTCTCTGCAGACTGCTGAATCCACAGACGGGTTTAACTCTGGAAGTTGAGTGCACACATTGACAACCGTTCTGTTAGATAGCTGCGTTTTGGATTTAGAAGCAGATATTTCCCTGTGCTTACTGCTGTTTCTTCCATATGCGGTAATGGGCTGAAAACGCCTGTTTTGGGACTCTGCAGAGAAAGTGTTTGCAGACTGCTGAATCCACACACGGGTTTAACTCTGGAAGTTGAGTGCACACATTGACAACCGTTCTGTTAGATAGCTGCGTTTTGGATTTAGAAGCAGATATTTCCCTGTGCTTACTGCTGTTTCTTCCATATGCCGGTAATGGGCTGAAAACGCCTGTTTTGGGACTCTGCAGAGAAAGTCTCTGCAGACTGCTGAATCCACACACGGGTTTAACTCTGGAAGTTGAGTGCACACATTGACAACCGTTCTGTTAGATAGCTGCGTTTTGGATTTAGAAGCAGATATTTCCCTGTGCTTACTGCTGTTTCTTCCATATGCGGTAAAGGGCTGAAAACGCCTGTTTTGGGACTCTGCAGAGAAAGTCTCTGCAGACTGCTGAATCCACACACGGGTTTAACTCTGGAAGTTGAGTGCACACATTGACAACCGTTCTGTTAGATAGCTGCGTTTTGGATTTAGAAGCAGATATTTCCCTGTGCTTACTGCTGTTTCTTCCATATGCCGGTAATGGGCTGAAAACGCCTGTTTTGGGACTCTGCAGAGAAAGTCTCTGCAGACTGCTGAATCCACACACGGGTTTAACTCTGGAAGTTGAGTGCACACATTGACAACCGTTCTGTTAGATAGCTGCGTTTTGGATTTAGAAGCAGATATTTCCCTGTGCTTACTGCTGTTTCTTCCATATGCCGGTAATGGGCTGAAAACGCCTGTTTTGGGACTCTGCAAAGAAAGTGTTTGCAGACTGCTGAATCCACACACGGGTTTTACTCTGGAAGTTGAGTGCACACATTGACAACCGTTCTGTTAGATAGCTGCGTTTTGGATTTAGAAGCAGATATTTCCCTGTGCTTACTGCTGTTTCTTCCATATGCCGGTAATGGGCTGAAAACGCCTGTCTTAGGACTCTGCAGAGAAAGTCTCTGCAGACTGCTGAATCCACACACGGGTTTAACTCTGGAAGTTGAGTGCACACATTGACAACCGTTCTGTTAGATAGCTGCGTTTTGGATTTAGAAGCAGATATTTCCCTGTGCTTACTGCTGTTTCTTCCATATGCCGGTAATGGGCTGAAAACGCCTGTTTTGGGACTCTGCAGAGAAAGTCTCTGCAGACTGCTGAATCCACACACGGGTTTAACTCTGGAAGTTGAGTGCACACATTGACAACCGTTCTGTTAGATAGCTGCGTTTTGGATTTAGAAGCAGATATTTCCCTGTGCTTACTGCTGTTTCTTCCATATGCCGGTAATGGGCTGAAAACGCCTGTTTTGGGACTCTGCAGAGAAAGTCTCTGCAGACTGCTGAATCCACACACGGGTTTTAACTCTGGAAGTTGAGTGCACACATTGACAACCGTTCTGTTAGATAGCTGCGTTTTGGATTTAGAAGCAGATATTTCCCTGTGCTTACTGCTGTTTCTTCCATATGCCGGTAATGGGCTGAAAACGCCTGTTTTGGGACTCTGCAGAGAAAGTCTCTGCAGACTGCTGAATCCACACACGGGTTTAACTCTGGAAGTTGAGTGCACATATTGACAACCGTTCTGTTAGATAGCTGCGTTTTGGATTTAGAAGCAGATATTTCCCCTGTGCTTACTGCTGTTTCTTCCATATGCCGGTAATGGGCTGAAAACGCCTGTTTTGGGACTCTGCAGAGAAAGTCTCTGCAGACTGCTGAATCCACACACGGGTTTAACTCTGCAAGTTGAGTGCACACATTGACAACCGTTCTGTTAGATAGCTGCGTTTTGGATTTAGAAGCAGATATTTCCCTGTGCTTACTGCTGTTTCTTCCATATGCCGGTAATGGGCTGAAAACGCCTGTTTTTGGGACTCTGCAGAGAAGGTCTCTGCAGACAGCTGAATCCACACACGGGTTTAACTCTGGAAGTTGAGTGCACACATTGACAACCGTTCTGTTAGATAGCTGCGTTTTGGATTTAGAAGCAGATATTTCCCTGTGCTTACTGCTGTTTCTTCCATATGCCGGTAATGGGCTGAAAACGCCTGTCCTTGGGACTCTGCAGAGAAAGTCTCTGCAGACTGCTGAATCCACACACGTGTTTAACTCTGGAAGTTGAGTGCACACATTGACAACCGTTCTGTTAGATAGCTGCGTTTTGGATTTAGAAGCAGATATTTCCCTGTGCTTACTGCTGTTTCTTCCATATGCCGGTAATGGGCTGAAAACGCCTGTTTTGGGACTCTGCAGAGAAAGTCTCTGCAGACTGCTGAATCCACACACGGGTTTAACTCTGGAAGTTGAGTGCACACAATGACAACCGTTCTGTTAGATAGCTGCGTTTTGGATTTAGAAGCAGATATTTCCCTGTGCTTACTGCTGTTTCTTCCATATGCCGGTAATGGGCTGAAAACACCTGTTTTGGGGACTCTGCAGAGAAAGTGTTTGCAGACTGCTGAATCCACACACGGGTTTAACTCTGGAAGTTGAGTGCACACATTGACAACCGTTCTGTTAGATAGCTGCATTTTGGATTTAGAAGCAGATATTTTCCCTGTGCTTACTGCTGTTTCTTCCATATGCCGGTAATGGGCTGAAAACGCCTGTCTTGGGACTCTGCAGAGAAAGTCTCTGCAGACTGCTGAATCCACACACGGGTTTAACTCTGGAAGTTGAGTGCACACATTGACAACCGTTCTGTTAGATAGCTGCGTTTTGGATTTAGAAGCAGATATTTCCCTGTGCTTACTGCTGTTTCTTCCATATGCCGGTAATGGGCTGAAAACGCCTGTTTTGGGACTCTGCAGAGAAAGTCTCTGCAGACTGCTGAATCCACACACGGGTTTAACTCTGGAAGTTGAGTGCACACATTGACAACCGTTCTGTTAGATAGCTGCGTTTTGGATTTAGAAGCAGATGTTTCCCTGTGCTTACTGCTGTTTCTTCCATATGCCGGTAATGGGCTGAAAACACCTGTTTTGGGACTCTGCAGAGAAAGTGTTTGCAGACTGCTGAATCCACACACGGGTTTAACTCAGCAAGTTGAGTACACACATTGACAACCGTTCTGTTAGATAGCTGCGTTTTGGATTTAGAAGCAGATATTTCCCTGTGCTTACTGCTGTTTCTTCCATATGCCGGTAATGGGCTGAAAACGCCTGTTTTGGGACTCTGCAGAGAAAGTCTCTGCAGACTGCTGAATCCACACACGGGTTTAA
Source organism: Aotus nancymaae (assembly GCF_030222135.1). Taxonomy (NCBI): domain Eukaryota; kingdom Metazoa; phylum Chordata; class Mammalia; order Primates; family Aotidae; genus Aotus; species Aotus nancymaae. Next base: position 41,417 of record NW_026989575.1, on the reverse strand, counting down.
CTCTGGAAGTTGAGTGCACACATTGACAACCGTTCTGTTAGATAGCTGCGTTTTGGATTTAGAAGCAGATATTTCCCTGTGCTTACTGCTGTTTCTTCCATATGCCGGTAATGGGCTGAAAACGCCTGTTTTGGGACTCTGCAGAGAAAGTGTTTGCAGACTGCTGAATCCACACACGGGTTTAACTCTGGAAGTTGAGTGCACACATTGACAACCGTTCTGTTAGATAGCTGCGTTTTGGATTTAGAAGCAGATATTTCCCTGTGCTTACTGCTGTTTCTTCCATATGCCGGTAATGGGCTGAAAACGCCTGTTTTGGGACTCTGCAGAGAAAGTCTCTGCAGACTGCTGAATCCACACACGGGTTTAACTCTGGAAGTTGAGTGCACACATTGACAACCGTTCTGTTAGATAGCTGCGTTTTGGATTTAGAAGCAGATATTTCCCTGTGCTTACTGCTGTTTCTTCCATATGCCGGTAATGGGCTGAAAACGCCTGTTTTGGGACTCTGCAGAGAAAGTCTCTGCAGACTGCTGAATCCACACACGGGTTTAACTCTGGAAGTTGAGTGCACACATTGACAACCGTTCTGTTAGATAGCTGCGTTTTGGATTTAGAAGCAGATATTTCCCTGTGCTTACTGCTGTTTCTTCCATATGCCGGTAATGGGCTGAAAAACGCCTGTTTTGGGACTCTGCAGAGAAAGTCTCTGCAGACTGCTGAATCCACACACGGGTTTAACTCTGGAAGTTGAGTGCACACATTGACAACCGTTCTGTTAGATAGCTGCGTTTTGGATTTAGAAGCAGATATTTCCCTGTGCTTACTGCTGTTTCTTCCATATGCCGGTAATGGGCTGAAAACGCCTGTTTTGGGACTCTGCAGAGAAAGTCTCTGCAGGACTGCTGAATCCACACACGGGTTTAACTCTGGAAGTTGAGTGCACACATTGACAACCGTTCTGTTAGATAGCTGCGTTTTGGATTTAGAAGCAGATATTTCCCTGTGCTTACTGCTGTTTCTTCCATATGCCGGTAATGGGCTGAAACGCCTGTTTTGGGACTCTGCAGAGAAAGTCTCTGCAGACTGCTGAATCCACACACGGGTTTAACTCTGGAAGTTGAGTGCACACATTGACAACCGTTCTGTTAGATAGCTGCGTTTTGGATTTAGAAGCAGATATTTCCCTGTGCTTACTGCTGTTTCTTCCATATGCCGGTAATGGGCTGAAAACGCCTGTTTTGGGACTCTGCAAAGAAAGTGTTTGCAGACTGCTGAATCCACACACGGGTTTTACTCTGGAAGTGAGTGCACACATTGACAACCGTTCTGTTAGATAGCTGCGTTTTGGATTTAGAAGCAGATATTTCCCTGTGCTTACTGCTGTTTCTTCCATATGCCGGTAATGGGCTGAAAACGCCTGTCTTAGGACTCTGCAGAGAAAGTCTCTGCAGACTGCTGAATCCACACACGGGTTTTAACTCTGGAAGTTGAGTGCACACATTGACAACCGTTCTGTTAGATAGCTGCGTTTTGGATTTAGAAGCAGATATTTCCCTGTGCTTACTGCTGTTTCTTCCATATGCCGGTAATGGGCTGAAAACGCCTGTTTTGGGACTCTGCAGAGAAAGTGTTTGCAGACTGCTGAATCCACACACGGGTTTAACTCTGGAAGTTGAGTGCACACATTGACAACCGTTCTGTTAGATAGCTGCGTTTTGGATTTAGAAGCAGATATTTCCCTGTGCTTACTGCTGTTTCTTCCATATGCCGGTAATGGGCTGAAAACGCCTGTTTTGGGACTCTGCAGAGAAAGTCTCTGCAGACTGCTGAATCCACACACGGGTTTAACTCTGGAAGTTGAGTGCACACATTGACAACCGTTCTGTTAGATAGCTGCGTTTTGGATTTAGAAGCAGATATTTCCCTGTGCTTACTGCTGTTTCTTCCATATGCCGGTAAAGGGCTGAAAACGCCTGTTTTGGGACTCTGCAGAGAAAGTCTCTGCAGACTGCTGAATCCACACACGGGTTTAACTCTGGAAGTTGAGTGCACACATTGACAACCGTTCTGTTAGATAGCTGCGTTTTGGATTTAGAAGCAGATATTTCCCTGTGCTTACTGCTGTTTCTTCCATATGCCGGTAATGGGCTGAAAACGCCTGTTTTGGGACTCTGCAGAGAAAGTCTCTGCAGACTGCTGAATCCACACACGGGTTTAACTCTGGAAGTTGAGTGCACACATTGACAACCGTTCTGTTAGATAGCTGCGTTTTGGATTTAGAAGCAGATATTTCCCTGTGCTTACTGCTGTTTCTTCCATATGCCGGTAATGGGCTGAAAACGCCTGTTTTGGGACTCTGCAAAGAAAGTGTTTGCAGACTGCTGAATCCACACACGGGTTTTACTCTGGAAGTTGAGTGCACACATTGACAACCGTTCTGTTAGATAGCTGCGTTTTGGATTTAGAAGCAGATATTTCCCTGTGCTTACTGCTGTTTCTTCCATATGCCGGTAATGGGCTGAAAACGCCTGTCTTAGGACTCTGCAGAGAAATTCTCTGCAGACTGCTGAATCCACACACGGGTTTAACTCTGGAAGTTGAGTGCACACATTGACAACCGTTCTGTTAGATAGCTGCGTTTTGGATTTAGAAGCAGATATTTCCCTGTGCTTACTGCTGTTTCTTCCATATGCCGGTAATGGGCTGAAAACGCCTGTTTTTGGGACTCTGCAGAGAAAGTCTCTGCAGACTGCTGAATCCACACACGGGTTTAACTCTGGAAGTTGAGTGCACACATTGACAACCGTTCTGTTAGATAGCTGCGTTTTGGATTTAGAAGCAGATATTTCCCTGTGCTTACTGCTGTTTCTTCCATATGCCGGTAATGGGCTGAAAACGCCTGTTTTGGGACTCTGCAGAGAAAGTCTCTGCAGACTGCTGAATCCACACACGGGTTTAACTCTGGAAGTTGAGTGCACACATTGACAACCGTTCTGTTAGATAGCTGCGTTTTGGATTTAGAAGCAGATATTTCCCTGTGCTTACTGCTGTTTCTTCCATATGCCGGTAATGGGCTGAAAACGCCTGTTTTGGGACTCTGCAGAGAAAGTCTCTGCAGACTGCTGAATCCACACACGGGTTTAACTCTGGAAGTTGAGTGCACACATTGACAACCGTTCTGTTAGATAGCTGCGTTTTGGATTTAGAAGCAGATATTTCGCTGTGCTTACTGCTGTTTCTTCCATATGCCGGTAATGGGCTGAAAACGCCTGTTTTGGGACTCTGCAGAGAAAGTCTCTGCAGACTGCTGAATCCACACACGGGTTTAACTCTGGAAGTTGAGTGCACACATTGACAACCGTTCTGTTAGATAGCTGCGTTTTGGATTTAGAAGCAGATGTTTCCCTGTGCTTACTGCTGTTTCTTCCATAGGCCGGTAATGGGCTGAAAACACCTGTTTTGGGACTCTGCAGAGAAAGTGTCTGCAGACTGCTGAATCCACACACGGGTTTAACTCAGGAAGTTGAGTGCACACATTGACAACCGTTCTGTTAGATAGCTGCGTTTTGGATTTAGAAGCAGATATTTCCCTGTGCTTACTGCTGTTTCTTCCATATGCCGGTAATGGGCTGAAAACGCCTGTTTTGGGACTCTGCAGAGAAAGTCTCTGCAGACTGCTGAATCCACACACGGGTTTATCTCTGCAAGTTGAGTGCACACATTGACAACCGTTCTGTTAGATAGCTGCGTTTTGGATTTAGAAGCAGATATTTCCTTGTGCTTACTGCTGTTTCTTCCATATGCCGGTAATGGGCTGAAAACGCCTGTTTTGGGACTCTGCAGAGAAAGTGTTTGCAGACTGCTGAATCCACACACGGGTTTAACTCTGGAAGTTGAGTGCACACATTGACAACCGTTCTGTTAGATAGCTGCGTTTTGGATTTAGAAGCAGATATTTCCCTGTGCTTACTGCTGTTTTCTTCCATATGCCGGTAATGGGCTGAAAACGCCTGTTTTGGGACTCTGCAGAGAAAGTCTCTGCAGACTGCTGAATCCACACACGGGTTTAACTCTGGAAGTTGAGTGCACACATTGACAACCGTTCTGTTAGATAGCTGCGTTTTGGATTTAGAAGCAGATATTTCCCTGTGCTTACTGCTGTTTCTTCCATATGCCGGTAAAGGGCTGAAAACGCCTGTTTTGGGACTCTGCAGAGAAAGTCTCTGCAGACTGCTGAATCCACACACGGGTTTAACTCTGGAAGTTGAGTGCACACATTGACAACCGTTCTGTTAGATAGCTGCGTTTTGGATTTAGAAGCAGATATTTCCCTGTGCTTACTTCTGTTTCTTCCATATGCCGGTAATGGGCTGAAAACGCCTGTTTTGGGACTCTGCAGAGAAAGTCTCTGCAGACTGCTGAATCCACACACGGGTTTAACTCTGGAAGTTGAGTGCACACATTGACAACCGTTCTGTTAGATAGCTGCGTTTTGGATTTAGAAGCAGATATTTCCCTGTGCTTACTGCTGTTTCTTCCATATGCCGGTAATGGGCTGAAAACGCCTGTTTTTGGGACTCTGCAAAGAAAGTGTTTGCAGACTGCTGAATCCACACACGGGTTTTACTCTGGAAGTTGAGTGCACACATTGACAACCGTTCTGTTAGATAGCTGCGTTTTGGATTTAGAAGCAGATATTTCCCTGTGCTTACTGCTGTTTCTTCCATATGCCGGTAATGGGCTGAAAACGCCTGTCTTAGGACTCTGCAGAGAAAGTCTCTGCAGACTGCTGAATCCACACACGGGTTTAACTCTGGAAGTTGAGTGCACACATTGACAACCGTTCTGTTAGATAGCTGCGTTTTGGATTTAGAAGCAGATATTTCCCTGTGCTTACTGCTGTTTCTTCCATATGCCGGTAATGGGCTGAAAACGCCTGTTTTGGGACTCTGCAGAGAAAGTCTCTGCAGACTGCTGAATCCACACATGGGTTTAACTCTGGAAGTTGAGTGCACACATTGACAACCGTTCTGTTAGATAGCTGCGTTTTGGATTTAGAAGCAGATATTTCCCTGTGCTTACTGCTGTTTCTTCCATATGCCGGTAATGGGCTGAAAACGCCTGTTTTGGGACTCTGCAGAGAAAGTCTCTGCAGACTGCTGAATCCACACACGGGTTTAACTCTGGAAGTTGAGTGCACACATTGACAACCGTTCTGTTAGATAGCTGCGTTTTGGATTTAGAAGCAGATATTTCCCTGTGCTTACTGCTGTTTCTTCCATATGCCGGTAATGGGCTGAAAACGCCTGTTTTGGGACTCTGCAGAGAAAGTCTCTGCAGACTGCTGAATCCACACACGGGTTTAACTCTGGAAGTTGAGTGCACACATTGACAACCGTTCTGTTAGATAGCTGCGTTTTGGATTTAGAAGCAGATATTTCGCTGTGCTTACTGCTGTTTCTTCCATATGCCGGTAATGGGCTGAAAACGCCTGTTTTGGGACTCTGCAGAGAAAGTCTCTGCAGACTGCTGAATCCACACACGGGTTTAACTCTGGAAGTTGAGTGCACACATTGACAACCGTTCTGTTAGATAGCTGCGTTTTGGATTTAGAAGCAGATGTTTCCCTGTGCTTACTGCTGTTTCTTCCATAGGCCGGTAATGGGCTGAAAACACCTGTTTTGGGACTCTGCAGAGAAAGTGTTTGCAGACTGCTGAATCCACACACGGGTTTAACTCAGGAAGTTGAGTGCACACATTGACAACCGTTCTGTTAGATAGCTGCGTTTTGGATTTAGAAGCAGATATTTCCCTGTGCTTACTGCTGTTTCTTCCATATGCCGGTAATGGGCTGAAAACGCCTGTTTTGGGACTCTGCAGAGAAAGTCTCTGCAGACTGCTGAATCCACACACGGGTTTATCTCTGCAAGTTGAGTGCACACATTGACAACCGTTCTGTTAGATAGCTGCGTTTTGGATTTAGAAGCAGATATTTCCTTGTGCTTACTGCTGTTTCTTCCATATGCCGGTAATGGGCTGAAAACGCCTGTTTTGGGACTCTGCAGAGAAAGTCTCTGCAGACTGCTGAATCCACAGACGGGTTTAACTCTGGAAGTTGAGTGCACACATTGACAACCGTTCTGTTAGATAGCTGCGTTTTGGATTTAGAAGCAGATATTTCCCTGTGCTTACTGCTGTTTCTTCCATATGCCGGTAATGGGCTGAAAACGCCTGTCTTGGGACTCTGCAGAGAAAGTCTCTGCAGACTGCTGAATCCACACACGGGTTTAACTCTGGAAGTTGAGTGCACACATTGACAACCGTTCTGTTAGATAGCTGCGTTTTGGATTTAGAAGCAGATATTTCCCTGTGCTTACTGCTGTTTCTTCCATATGCCGGTAATGGGCTGAAAACGCCTGTTTTGGGACTCTGCAGAGAAAGTCTCTGCAGACTGCTGAATCCACACACGGGTTTAACTCTGGAAGTTGAGTGCACACATTGACAACCGTTCTGTTAGATAGCTGCGTTTTGGATTTAGAAGCAGATATTTCCCTGTGCTCACTGCTGTTTCTTCCATATGCCGGTAATGGGCTGAAAACGCCTGTTTTGGGACTCTGCAGAGAAAGTCTCTGCAGACTGCTGAATCCACACACGGGTTTACCTCTGGAAGTTGAGTGCACACATTGACAACCGTTCTGTTAGATAGCTGCGTTTTGGATTTAGAAGCAGATATTTCCCTGTGCTTACTGCTGTTTCTTCCATATGCCGGTAATGGGCTGAAAACGCCTGTTTTGGGACTCTGCAGAGAAAGTCTCTGCAGACTGCTGAATCCACACACGGGTTTAACTCTGGAAGTTGAGTGCACACATTGACAACCGTTCTGTTAGATAGCTGCGTTTTGGATTTAGAAGCAGATATTTCCCTGTGCTTACTGCTGTTTCTTCCATATGCCGGTAATGGGCTGAAAACGCCTGTTTTGGGACTCTGCAGAGAAAGTCTCTGCAGACTGCTGAATCCACACACGGGTTTAACTCTGGAAGTTGAGTGCACACATTGACAACCGTTCTGTTAGATAGCTGCGTTTTGGATTTAGAAGCAGATATTTCCCTGTGCTTACTGCTGTTTCTTCCATATGCCGGTAATGGGCTGAAAACGCCTGTTTTGGGACTCTGCAGAGAAAGTCTCTGCAGACTGCTGAATCCACACACGGGTTTAACTCTGGAAGTTGAGTGCACACATTGACAACCGTTCTGTTAGATAGCTGCGTTTTGGATTTAGAAGCAGATATTTCCCTGTGCTTACTGCTGTTTCTTCCATATGCCGGTAATGGGCTGAAAACGCCTGTTTTGGGACTCTGCAGAGAAAGTCTCTGCAGACTGGTGAATCCACACACGGGTTTAACTCTGGAAGTTGAGTGCACACATTGACAACCGTTCTGTTAGATAGCTGCGTTTTGGATTTAGAAGCAGATGTTTCCCTGTGCTCTACTGCTGTTTCTTCCATATGCCGGTAATGGGCTGAAAACGCCTGTTTTGGGACTCTGCAGAGAAAGTCTCTGCAGACTGCTGAATCCACACACGGGTTTAACTCTGGAAGTTGAGTGCACACATTGACAACCGTTCTGTTAGATAGCTGCGTTTTGGATTTAGAAGCAGATGTTTCCCTGTGCTTACTGCTGTTTCTTCCATATGCCGGTAATGGGCTGAAAACGCCTGTTTTGGGACTCTGCAGAGAAAGTCTCTGCAGACTGCTGAATCCACACACGGGTTTAACTCTGGAAGTTGAGTGCACACATTGACAACCGTTCTGTTAGATAGCTGCGTTTTGGATTTAGAAGCAGATATTTCCCTGTGCTTACTGCTGTTTCTTCCATATGCCGGTAATGGGCTGAAAACGCCTGTTTTGGGACTCTGCAGAGAAAGTCTCTGCAGACTGGTGAATCCACACACGGGTTTAACTCTGGAAGTTGAGTGCACACATTGACAACCGTTCTGTTAGATAGCTGCGTTTTGGATTTAGAAGCAGATGTTTCCCTGTGCTTACTGCTGTTTCTTCCATATGCCGGTAATGGGCTGAAAACGCCTGTTTTGGGACTCTGCAGAGAAAGTCTCTGCAGACTGGTGAATCCACACACGGGTTTAACTCTGGAAGTTGAGTGCACACATTGACAACCGTTCTGTTAGATAGCTGCGTTTTGGATTTAGAAGCAGATGTTTCCCTGTGCTTACTGCTGTTTCTTCCATATGCCGGTAATGGGCTGAAAACGCCTGTTTTGGGACTCTGCAGAGAAAGTCTCTGCAGACTGCTGAATCCACACACGGGTTTAACTCTGGAAGTTGAGTGCACACATTGACAACCGTTCTGTTAGATAGCTGCGTTTTGGATTTAGAAGCAGATATTTCCCTGTGCTTACTGCTGTTTCTTCCATATGCCGGTAATGGGCTGAAAACGCCTGTTTTGGGACTCTGCAGAGAAAGTCTCTGCAGACTGCTGAATCCACACACGGGTTTAACTCTGGAAGTTGAGTGCACACATTGACAACCGTTCTGTTAGATAGCTGCGTTTTGGATTTAGAAGCAGATATTTCCCTGTGCTTACTGCTGTTTCTTCCATATGCCGGTAATGGGCTGAAAACGCCTGTTTTGGGACTCTGCAGAGAAAGTCTCTGCAGACTGCTGAATCCACACACGGGTTTAACTCTGGAAGTTGAGTGCACACATTGACAACCGTTCTGTTAGATAGCTGCGTTTTGGATTTAGAAGCAGATATTTCCCTGTGCTTACTGCTGTTTCTTCCATATGCCGGTAATGGGCTGAAAACGCCTGTTTTGGGACTCTGCAGAGAAAGCGTTTGCAGACTGCTGAATCCACACACGGGTTTAACTCTGGAAGTTGAGTGCACACATTGACAACCGTTCTGTTAGATAGCTGCGTTTTGGATTTAGAAGCAGATATTTCCCTGTGCTTACTGCTGTTTCTTCCATATGCCGGTAATGGGCTGAAAACGCCTGTTTTGGGACTCTGCAGAGAAAGTCTCTGCAGACTGCTGAATCCACACACGGGTTTAACTCTGGAAGTTGAGAGCACACATTGACAACCGTTCTGTTAGATAGCTGCGTTTTGGATTTAGAAGCAGATATTTCCCTGTGCTTACTGCTGTTTCTTCCATATGCCGGTAATGGGCTGAAAACGCCTGTTTTGGGACTCTGCAGAGAAAGTCTCTGCAGACTGCTGAATCCACACACGGGTTTAACTCTGGAAGTTGAGTGCACACATTGACAACCGTTCTGTTAGATAGCTGCGTTTTGGATTTAGAAGCAGATGTTTCCCTGTGCTTACTGCTGTTTCTTCCATAGGCCGGTAATGGGCTGAAAACACCTGTTTTGGGACTCTGCAGAGAAAGTGTTTGCAGACTGCTGAATCCACACACGGGTTTAACTCAGGAAGTTGAGTGCACACATTGACAACCGTTCTGTTAGATAGCTGCGTTTTGGATTTAGAAGCAGATATTTCCCTGTGCTTACTGCTGTTTCTTCCATATGCCGGTAATGGGCTGAAAACGCCTGTTTTGGGACTCTGCAGAGAAAGTCTCTGCAGACTGCTGAATCCACACACGGGTTTATCTCTGCAAGTTGAGTGCACACATTGACAACCGTTCTGTTAGATAGCTGCGTTTTGGATTTAGAAGCAGATATTTCCTTGTGCTTACTGCTGTTTCTTCCATATGCCGGTAATGGGCTGAAAACGCCTGTTTTGGGACTCTGCAGAGAAAGTCTCTGCAGACTGCTGAATCCACAGACGGGTTTAACTCTGGAAGTTGAGTGCACACATTGACAACCGTTCTGTTAGATAGCTGCGTTTTGGATTTAGAAGCAGATATTTCCCTGTGCTTACTGCTGTTTCTTCCATATGCCGGTAATGGGCTGAAAACGCCTGTCTTGGGACTCTGCAGAGAAAGTCTCTGCAGACTGCTGAATCCACACACGGGTTTAACTCTGGAAGTTGAGTGCACACATTGACAACCGTTCTGTTAGATAGCTGCGTTTTGGATTTAGAAGCAGATATTTCCCTGTGCTTACTGCTGTTTCTTCCATATGCCGGTAATGGGCTGAAAACGCCTGTTTTGGGACTCTGCAGAGAAAGTCTCTGCAGACTGCTGAATCCACACACGGGTTTAACTCTGGAAGTTGAGTGCACACATTGACAACCGTTCTGTTAGATAGCTGCGTTTTGGATTTAGAAGCAGATATTTCCCTGTGCTTACTGCTGTTTCTTCCATATGCCGGTAATGGGCTGAAAACGCCTGTTTTGGGACTCTGCAGAGAAAGTCTCTGCAGACTGCTGAATCCACACACGGGTTTACCTCTGGAAGTTGAGTGCACACATTGACAACCGTTCTGTTAGATAGCTGCGTTTTGGATTTAGAAGCAGATATTTCCCTGTGCTTACTGCTGTTTCTTCCATATGCCGGTAATGGGCTGAAAACGCCTGTTTTGGGACTCTGCAGAGAAAGTCTCTGCAGACTGCTGAATCCACACACGGGTTTAACTCTGGAAGTTGAGTGCACACATTGACAACCGTTCTGTTAGATAGCTGCGTTTTGGATTTAGAAGCAGATATTTCCCTGTGCTTACTGCTGTTTCTTCCATATGCCGGTAATGGGCTGAAAACGCCTGTTTTGGGACTCTGCAGAGAAAGTCTCTGCAGACTGCTGAATCCACACACGGGTTTAACTCTGGAAGTTGAGTGCACACATTGACAACCGTTCTGTTAGATAGCTGCGTTTTGGATTTAGAAGCAGATATTTCCCTGTGCTTACTGCTGTTTCTTCCATATGCCGGTAATGGGCTGAAAACGCCTGTTTTGGGACTCTGCAGAGAAAGTCTCTGCAGACTGCTGAATCCACACACGGGTTTAACTCTGGAAGTTGAGTGCACACATTGACAACCGTTCTGTTAGATAGCTGCGTTTTGGATTTAGAAGCAGATATTTCCCTGTACTTACTGCTGTTTCTTCCATATGCCGGTAATGGGCTGAAAACGCCTGTTTTGGGACTCTGCAGAGAAAGTCTCTGCAGACTGGTGAATCCACACACGGGTTTAACTCTGGAAGTTGAGTGCACACATTGACAACCGTTCTGTTAGATAGCTGCGTTTTGGATTTAGAAGCAGATGTTTCCCTGTGCTTACTGCTGTTTCTTCCATATGCCGGTAATGGGCTGAAAACGCCTGTTTTGGGACTCTGCAGAGAAAGTCTCTGCAGACTGCTGAATCCACACACGGGTTTAACTCTGGAAGTTGAGTGCACACATTGACAACCGTTCTGTTAGATAGCTGCGTTTTGGATTTAGAAGCAGATGTTTCCCTGTGCTTACTGCTGTTTCTTCCATATGCCGGTAATGGGCTGAAAACGCCTGTTTTGGGACTCTGCAGAGAAAGTCTCTGCAGACTGCTGAATCCACACACGGGTTTAACTCTGGAAGTTGAGTGCACACATTGACAACCGTTCTGTTAGATAGCTGCGTTTTGGATTTAGAAGCAGATATTTCCCTGTGCTTACTGCTGTTTCTTCCATATGCCGGTAATGGGCTGAAAACGCCTGTTTTGGGACTCTGCAGAGAAAGTCTCTGCAGACTGGTGAATCCACACACGGGTTTAACTCTGGAAGTTGAGTGCACACATTGACAACCGTTCTGTTAGATAGCTGCGTTTTGGATTTAGAAGCAGATGTTTCCCTGTGCTTACTGCTGTTTCTTCCATATGCCGGTAATGGGCTGAAAACGCCTGTTTTGGGACTCTGCAGAGAAAGTCTCTGCAGACTGGTGAATCCACACACGGGTTTAACTCTGGAAGTTGAGTGCACACATTGACAACCGTTCTGTTAGATAGCTGCGTTTTGGATTTAGAAGCAGATGTTTCCCTGGGCTTACTGCTGTTTCTTCCATATGCCGGTAATGGGCTGAAAACGCCTGTTTTGGGACTCTGCAGAGAAAGTCTCTGCAGACTGCTGAATCCACACACGGGTTTAACTCTGGAAGTTGAGTGCACACATTGACAACCGTTCTGTTAGATAGCTGCGTTTTGGATTTAGAAGCAGATATTTCCCTGTGCTTACTGCTGTTTCTTCCATATGCCGGTAATGGGCTGAAAACGCCTGTTTTGGGACTCTGCAGAGAAAGTCTCTGCAGACTGCTGAATCCACACACGGGTTTAACTCTGGAAGTTGAGTGCACACATTGACAACCGTTCTGTTAGATAGCTGCGTTTTGGATTTAGAAGCAGATATTTCCCTGTGCTTACTGCTGTTTCTTCCATATGCCGGTAATGGGCTGAAAACGCCTGTTTTGGGACTCTGCAGAGAAAGCGTTTGCAGACTGCTGAATCCACACACGGGTTTAACTCTGGAAGTTGAGTGCACACATTGACAACCGTTCTGTTAGATAGCTGCGTTTTGGATTTAGAAGCAGATATTTCCCTGTGCTTACTGCTGTTTCTTCCATATGCCGGTAATGGGCTGAAAACGCCTGTTTTGGGACTCTGCAGAGAAAGTGTTTGCAGACTGCTGAATCCACACACGGGTTTAACTCTGGAAGTTGAGTGCACACATTGACAACCGTTCTGTTAGATAGCTGCGTTTTGGATTTAGAAGCAGATATTTCCCTGTGCTTACTGCTGTTTCTTCCATATGCCGGTAATGGGCTGAAAACGCCTGTTTTGGGACTCTGCAGAGAAAGTCTCTGCAGACTGCTGAATCCACACACGGGTTTAACTCTGGAAGTTGAGTGCACACATTGACAACCGTTCTGTTAGATAGCTGCGTTTTGGATTTAGAAGCAGATATTTCCCTGTGCTTACTGCTGTTTCTTCCATATGCCGGTAATGGGCTGAAAACGCCTGTTTTGGGACTCTGCAGAGAAAGTCTCTGCAGACTGCTGAATCCACACACGGGTTTAACTCTGGAAGTTGAGTGCACACATTGACAACCGTTCTGTTAGATAGCTGCGTTTTGGATTTAGAAGCAGATATTTCCCTGTGCTTACTGCTGTTTCTTCCATATGCCGGTAATGGGCTGAAAACGCCTGTTTTGGGACTCTGCAGAGAAAGTGTTTGTAGACTGCTGAATCCACACACGGGTTTAACTCTGGAAGTTGAGTGCACACATTGACAACCGTTCTGTTAGATAGCTGCGTTTTGGATTTAGAAGCAGATATTTCCCTGTGCTTACTGCTGTTTCTTCCATATGCCGGTAATGGGCTGAAAACGCCTGTTTTGGGACTCTGCAGAGAAAGTCTCTGCAGACTGCTGAATCCACACACGGGTTTAACTCTGGAAGTTGAGAGCACACATTGACAACCGTTCTGTTAGATAGCTGCGTTTTGGATTTAGAAGCAGATATTTCCCTGTGCTTACTGCTGTTTCTTCCATATGCCGGTAATGGGCTGAAAACACCTGTTTTGGGACTCTGCAGAGAAAGTCTCTGCAGACTGCTGAATCCACACACGGGTTTAACTCTGGAAGTTGAGTGCACACATTTGACAACCGTTCTGTTAGATAGCTGCGTTTTGGATTTAGAAGCAGATATTTCCCTGTGCTTACTGCTGTTTCTTCCATATGCCGGTAATGGGCTGAAAACGCCTGTTTTGGGACTCTGCAGAGAAAGTCTCTGCAGACTGCTGAATCCACACACGGGTTTAACTCTGGAAGTTGAGTGCACACATTGACAACCGTTCTGTTAGATAGCTGCGTTTTGGATTTAGAAGCAGATATTTCCCTGTGCTTACTGCTGTTTCTTCCATATGCCGGTAATGGGCTGAAAACACCTGTTTTGGGACTCTGCAGAGAAAGTGTTTGCAGACTGCTGAATCCACACACGGGTTTAACTCTGGAAGTTGAGTACACACATTGACAACCGTTCTGTTAGATAGCTGCGTTTTGGATTTAGAAGCAGATATTTCCCTGTGCTTACTGCTGTTTCTTCCATATGCCGGTAATGGGCTGAAAACGCCTGTTTTGGGACTCTGCAGAGAAAGTCTCTGCAGACTGCTGAATCCACACACGGGTTTAACTCTGGAAGTTGAGTGCACACATTGACAACCGTTCTGTTAGATAGCTGCGTTTTGGATTTAGAAGCAGATATTTCCCTGTGCTTACTGCTGTTTCTTCCATATGCCGGTAATGGGCTGAAAACGCCTGTTTTGGGACTCTGCAGAGAAAGTCTCTGCAGACTGCTGAATCCACACACGGGTTTAACTCTGGAAGTTGAGTGCACACATTGACAACCGTTCTGTTAGATAGCTGCGTTTTGGATTTAGAAGCAGATATTTCCCTGTGCTTACTGCTGTTTCTTCCATATGCCGGTAATGGGCTGAAAACACCTGTTTTGGGACTCTGCAGAGAAAGTGTTTGCAGACTGCTGAATCCACACACGGGTTTAACTCTGGAAGTTGAGTGCACACATTGACAACCGTTCTGTTAGATAGCTGCGTTTTGGATTTAGAAGCAGATATTTCCCTGTGCTTACTGCTGTTTCTTCCATATGCCGGTAATGGGCTGAAAACGCCTGTCTTGGGACTCTGCAGAGAAAGTCTCTGCAGACTCCTGAATCCACACACGGGTTTAACTCTGGAAGAAGAGTGCACACATTGACAACCGTTCTGTTAGATAGCTGCGTTTTGGATTTAGAAGCAGATATTTCCCTGTGCTTATTGCTGTTTCTTCCATATGCCGGTAATGGGCTGAAAACGCCTGTTTTGGGACTCTGCAGAGAAAGTCTCTGCAGACTGCTGAATCCACACACGGGTTTAACTCTGGAAGTTGAGTGCACACATTGACAACCGTTCTGTTAGATAGCTGCGTTTTGGATTTAGAAGCAGATGTTTCCCTGTGCTTACTGCTGTTTCTTCCATATGCCGGTAATGGGCTGAAAACACCTGTTTTGGGACTCTGCAGAGAAAGTGTTTGCAGACTGCTGAATCCACACACGGGTTTAACTCTGGAAGTTGAGTACACACATTGACAACCGTTCTGTTAGATAGCTGCGTTTTGGATTTAGAAGCAGATATTTCCCTGTGCTTACTGCTGTTTCTTCCATATGCCGGTAATGGGATGAAAACGCCTGTTTTGGGACTCTGCAGAGAAAGTCTCTGCAGACTGCTGAATCCACACACGGGTTTAACTCTGGAAGTTGAGTGCACACATTGACAACCGTTCTGTTAGATAGCTGCGTTTTGGATTTAGAAGCAGATATTTCCCTGTGCTTACTGCTGTTTCTTCCATATGCCGGTAATGGGCTGAAAACGCCTGTTTTGGGACTCTGCAGAGAAAGTCTCTGCAGACTGCTGAATCCACACACGGGTTTAACTCTGGAAGTTGAGTGCACACATTGACAACCGTTCTGTTAGATAGCTGCGTTTTGGATTTAGAAGCAGATATTTCCCTGTGCTTACTGCTGTTTCTTCCATATGCCGGTAATGGGCTGAAAACGCCTGTTTTGGGACTCTGCAGAGAAAGTCTCTGCAGACTGCTGAATCCACACACGGGTTTAACTCTGGAAGTTGAGTGCACACATTGACAACCGTTCTGTTAGATAGCTGCGTTTTGGATTTAGAAGCAGATATTTCCCTGTGCTTACTGCTGTTTCTTCCATATGCCGGTAATGGGCTGAAAACGCCTGTTTTGGGACTCTGCAGAGAAAGTCTCTGCAGACTGCTGAATCCACACACGGGTTTAACTCTGGAAGTTGAGTGCACACATTGACAACCGTTCTGTTAGATAGCTGCGTTTTGGATTTAGAAGCAGATATTTCCCTGTGCTTACTGCTGTTTCTTCCATATGCCGGTAATGGGCTGAAAACGCCTGTTTTGGGACTCTGCAGAGAAAGTCTCTGCAGACTGCTGAATCCACACACGGGTTTAACTCTGGAAGTTGAGTGCACACATTGACAACCGTTCTGTTAGATAGCTGCGTTTTGGATTTAGAAGCAGATATTTCCCTGTGCTTACTGCTGTTTCTTCCATATGCCGGTAATGGGCTGAAAACGCCTGTTTTGGGACTCTGCAGAGAAAGTCTCTGCAGACTGCTGAATCCACACACGGGTTTAACTCTGGAAGTTGAGTGCACACATTGACAACCGTTCTGTTAGATAGCTGCGTTTTGGATTTAGAAGCAGATATTTCCCTGTGCTTACTGCTGTTTCTTCCATATGCCGGTAATGGGCTGAAAACGCCTGTTTTGGGACTCTGCAGAGAAAGTCTCTGCAGACTGCTGAATCCACACACGGGTTTAACTCTGGAAGTTGAGTGCACACATTGACAACCGTTCTGTTAGATAGCTGCGTTTTGGATTTAGAAGCAGATATTTCCCTGTGCTTACTGCTGTTTCTTCCATATGCCGGTAATGGGCTGAAAACGCCTGTTTTGGGACTCTGCAGAGAAAGTCTCTGCAGACTGCTGAATCCACACACGGGTTTAACTCTGGAAGTTGAGTGCACACATTGACAACCGTTCTGTTAGATAGCTGCGTTTTGGATTTAGAAGCAGATATTTCCCTGTGCTTACTGCTGTTTCTTCCATATGCCGGTAATGGGCTGAAAACGCCTGTTTTGGGACTCTGCAGAGAAAGTGTTTGCAGACTGCTGCATCCACACACGGGTTTAACTCTGGAAGTTGAGTGCACACATTGACAACCGTTCTGTTAGATAGCTGCGTTTTGGATTTAGAAGCAGATATTTCCCTGTGCTTACTGCTGTTTCTTCCATATGCCGGTAATGGGCTGAAAACGCCTGTTTTGGGACTCTGCAGAGAAAGTCTCTGCAGACTGCTGAATCCACACACGGGTTTAACTCTGGAAGTTGAGTGCACACATTGACAACCGTTCTGTTAGATAGCTGCGTTTTGGATTTAGAAGCAGATATTTCCCTGTGCTTACTGCTGTTTCTTCCATATGCCGGTAATGGGCTGAAAACGCCTGTTTTGGGACTCTGCAGAGAAAGTCTCTGCAGACTGCTGAATCCACACACGGGTTTAACTCTGGAAGTTGAGTGCACACATTGACAAACCGTTCTGTTAGATAGCTGCGTTTTGGATTTAGAAGCAGATATTTCCCTGTGCTTACTGCTGTTTCTTCCATATGCCGGTAATGGGCTGAAAACGCCTGTTTTGGGACTCTGCAGAGAAAGTGTTTGCAGACTGCTGAATCCACACACGGGTTTAACTCTGGAAGTTGAGTGCACACATTGACAACCGTTCTGTTAGATAGCTGCGTTTTGGATTTAGAAGCCGATATTTCCCTGTGCTTACTGCTGTTTCTTCCATATGCCGGTAATGGGCTGAAAACGCCTGTTTTTGGGACTCTGCAGAGAAAGTCTCTGCAGACTGCTGAATCCACACACGGGTTTAACTCTGGAAGTTGAGTGCACACATTGACAAACCGTTCTGTTAGACAGCTGCGTTTTGGATTTAGAAGCAGATGTTTCCCTGTGCTTACTGCTGTTTCTTCCATATGCCGGTAATGGGCTGAAAACACCTGTTTTGGGACTCTGCAGAGAAAGTGTTTTGCAGACTGCTGAATCCACACACGGGTTTAAACTCTGGAAGTTGAGTGCACACATTGACAACCGTTCTGTTAGATAGCTGCGTTTTGGATTTAGAAGCAGATATTTCCCTGTGCTTACTGCTGTTTCTTCCATATGCCGGTAATGGGCTGAAAACGCCTGTTTTGCTACTCTGCAGAGAAAGTCTCTGCAGACTGCTGAATCCACACACGGGTTTAACTCTGGAAGTTGAGTGCACACATTGACAACCGTTCTGTTAGATAGCTGCGTTTTGGATTTAGAAGCAGATATTTCCCTGTGCTTACTGCTGTTTCTTCCATATGCCTGTAATGGGCTGAAAACACCTGTTTTGGGACTCTGCAGAGAAAGTGTTTGCAGACTGCTGAATCCACACACGGGTTTAACTCTGGAAGTTGAGTGCACACATTGACAACCGTTCTGTTAGATAGCTGCGTTTTGGATTTAGAAGCAGATATTTCCCTGTGCTTACTGCTGTTTCTTCCATATGCCGGTAATGGGCTGAAAACGCCTGTTTTGGGACTCTGCAGAGAAAGTCTCTGCAGACTGCTGAATCCACACACGGGTTTAACTCTGGAAGTTGAGTGCACACATTGACAACCGTTCTGTTAGATAGCTGCGTTTTGGATTTAGAAGCAGATATTTCCCTGTGCTTACTGCTGTTTCTTCCATATGCCGGTAATAGGCTGAAAACGCCTGTTTTGGGGGACTCTGCAGAGAAAGTCTCTGCAGACTGCTGAATCCACACACGGGTTTAACTCTGGAAGTTGAGTGCACACATTGACAACCGTTCTGTTAGATAGCTGCGTTTTGGATTTAGAAGCAGATATTTCCCTGTGCTTACTGCTGTTTCTTCCATATGCCGGTAATGGGCTGAAAACGCCTGTTTTGGGACTCTGCAGAGAAAGTCTCTGCAGGACTGCTGAATCCACACACGGGTTTAACTCTGCAAGTTGAGTGCACACATTGACAACCGTTCTGTTAGATAGCTGCGTTTTGGATTTAGAAGCAGATATTTCCCTGTGCTTTCTGCTGTTTCTTCCATATGCCGGTAAAGGGCTGAAAACGCCTGACTCTGCAGAGAAAGTCTCTGCAGACTGCTGAATCCACACACGGGTTTAACTCTGGAAGTTGAGTGCACACATTGACAACCGTTCTGTTAGATAGCTGCGTTTTGGATTTAGAAGCAGATATTTCCCTGTGCTTACTGCTGTTTCTTCCATATGCCGGTAATGGGCTGAAAACGCCTGTCTTGGGACTCTGCAGAGAAAGTCTCTGCAGACTGCTGAATCCACACACGGGTTTAACTCTGTAAGTTGAGTGCACACATTGACAACCGTTCTGTTAGATAGCTGCGTTTTGGATTTAGAAGCAGATATTTCCCTGTGCTTACTGCTGTTTCTTCCATATGCCGGTAATGGGCTGAAAACGCCTGTTTTGGGACTCTGCAGAGAAAGTCTCTGCAGACTGCTGAATCCACACACGGGTTTAACTCTGGAAGTTGAGTGCACACATTGACAACCGTTCTGTTAGATAGCTGTGTTTTGGATTTAGAAGCAGATATTTCCCTGTGCTTACTGCTGTTTCTTCCATATGCCGGTAATGGGCTGAAAACGCCTGTTTTGGGACTCTGCAGAGAAAGTCTCTGCAGACTGCTGAATCCACACACGGGTTTAACTCTGGAAGTTGAGTGCACACATTGACAACCGTTCTGTTAGATAGCTGCGTTTTGGATTTAGAAGCAGATATTTCCCTGTGCTTACTGCTGTTTCTTCCATATGCCGGTAATGGGCTGAAAACGCCTGTTTTGGGACTCTGCAGAGAAAGTCTCTGCAGACTGCTGAATCCACACACGGGTTTAACTCTGGAAGTTGAGTGCACACATTGACAACCGTTCTGTTAGATAGCTGCGTTTTGGATTTAGAAGCAGATATTTCCCTGTGCTTACTGCTGTTTCATCCATATGCCGGTAATGGGCTGAAAACGCCTGTTTTGGGACTCTGCAGAGAAAGTCTCTGCAGACTGCTGAATCCACACACGGGTTTAACTCTGGAAGTTGAGTGCACACATTGACAACCGTTCTGTTAGATAGCTGCGTTTTGGATTTAGAAGCAGATATTTCCCTGTGCTTACTGCTGTTTCTTCCATATGCCGGTAATGGGCTGAAAACGCCTGTTTTGGGACTCTGCAGAGAAAGTGTTTGCAGACTGCTGAATCCACACACGGGTTTAACTCTGGAAGTTGAGTGCACACATTGACAACCGTTCTGTTAGATAGCTGCGTTTTGGATTTAGAAGCAGATATTTCCCTGTGCTTACTGCTGTTTCTTCCATATGCCGGTAATGGGCTGAAAACGCCTGTTTTGGGACTCTGCAGAGAAAGTCTCTGCAGACTGCTGAATCCACACACGGGTTTAACTCTGGAAGTTGAGTGCACACATTGACAACCGTTCTGTTAGATAGCTGCGTTTTGGATTTAGAAGCAGATGTTTCCCTGTGCTTACTGCTGTTTCTTCCATATGCCGGTAATGGGCTGAAAACACCTGTTTTGGGACTCTGCAGAGAAAGTGTTTGCAGACTGCTGAATCCACACACGGGTTTAACTCTGGAAGTTGAGTGCACACATTGACAACCGTTCTGTTAGATAGCTGCGTTTTGGATTTAGAAGCAGATATTTCCCTGTGCTTACTGCTGTTTCTTCCATATGCCGGTAATGGGCTGAAAACGCCTGTTTTGCTACTCTGCAGAGAAAGTCTCTGCAGACTGCTGAATCCACACACGGGTTTAACTCTGGAAGTTGAGTGCACACATTGACAACCGTTCTGTTAGATAGCTGCGTTTTGGATTTAGAAGCAGATATTTCCCTGTGCTTACTGCTGTTTCTTCCATATGCCTGTAATGGGCTGAAAACACCTGTTTTGGGACTCTGCAGAGAAAGTGTTTGCAGACTGCTGAATCCACACACGGGTTTAACTCTGGAAGTTGAGTGCACACATTGACAACCGTTCTGTTAGATAGCTGCGTTTTGGATTTAGAAGCAGATATTTCCCTGTGCTTACTGCTGTTTCTTCCATATGCCGGTAATGGGCTGAAAACGCCTGTTTTGGGACTCTGCAGAGAAAGTCTCTGCAGACTGCTGAATCCACACACGGGTTTAACTCTGGAAGTTGAGTGCACACATTGACAACCGTTCTGTTAGATAGCTGCGTTTTGGATTTAGAAGCAGATATTTCCCTGTGCTTACTGCTGTTTCTTCCATATGCCGGTAATGGGCTGAAAACGCCTGTTTTGGGACTCTGCAGAGAAAGTCTCTGCAGACTGCTGAATCCACACACGGGTTTAACTCTGGAAGTTGAGTGCACACATTGACAACCGTTCTGTTAGATAGCTGCGTTTTGGATTTAGAAGCAGATATTTCCCTGTGCTTACTGCTGTTTCTTCCATATGCCGGTAATGGGCTGAAAACGCCTGTTTTGGGACTCTGCAGAGAAAGTCTCTGCAGACTGCTGAATCCACACACGGGTTTAACTCTGCAAGATGAGTGCACACATTGACAACCGTTCTGTTAGATAGCTGCGTTTTGGATTTAGAAGCAGATATTTCCCTGTGCTTTCTGCTGTTTCTTCCATATGCCGGTAAAGGGCTGAAAACGCCTGTTTTGGGACTCTGCAGAGAAAGTCTCTGCAGACTGCTGAATCCACACACGGGTTTAACTCTGGAAGTTGAGTGCACACATTGACAACCGTTCTGTTAGATAGCTGCGTTTTGGATTTAGAAGCAGATATTTCCCTGTGCTTACTGCTGTTTCTTCCATATGCCGGTAATTGGCTGAAAACGCCTGTCTTGGGACTCTGCAGAGAAAGTCTCTGCAGACTGCTGAATCCACACACGGGTTTAACTCTGGAAGTTGAGTGCACACATTGACAACCGTTCTGTTAGATAGCTGCGTTTTGGATTTAGAAGCAGATATTTCCCTGTGCTTACTGCTGTTTCTTCCATATGCCGGTAATGGGCTGAAAACGCCTGTTTTGGGACTCTGCAGAGAAAGTCTCTGCAGACTGCTGAATCCACACACGGGTTTAACTCTGGAAGTTGAGTGCACACATTGACAACCGTTCTGTTAGATAGCTGCGTTTTGGATTTAGAAGCAGATATTTCCCTGTGCTTACTGCTGTTTCTTCCATATGCCGGTAATGGGCTGAAAACGCCTGTCTTGGGACTCTGCAGAGAAAGTCTCTGCAGACTGCTGAATCCACACACGGGTTTAACTCTGGAAGTTGAGTGCACACATTGACAACCGTTCTGTTAGATAGCTGCGTTTTGGATTTAGAAGCAGATATTTCCCTGTGCTTACTGCTGTTTCTTCCATATGCCGGTAATGGGCTGAAAACGCCTGTTTTGGGACTCTGCAGAGAAAGCGTTTGCAGACTGCTGAATCCACACACGGGTTTAACTCTGGAAGTTGAGTGCACACATTGACAACCGTTCTGTTAGATAGCTGCGTTTTGGATTTAGAAGCAGATATTTCCCTGTGCTTACTGCTGTTTCTTCCATATGCCGGTAATGGGCTGAAAACGCCTGTTTTGGGACTCTGCAGAGAAAGTGTTTGCAGACTGCTGAATCCACACACCGGTTTAACTCTGGAAGTTGAGTGCACACATTGACAACCGTTCTGTTAGATAGCTGCGTTTTGGATTTAGAAGCAGATATTTCCCTGTGCTTACTGCTGTTTCTTCCATATGCCGGTAATGGGCTGAAAACGCCTGTTTTGGGACTCTGCAGAGAAAGTCTCTGCAGACTGCTGAATCCACACACGGGTTTAACTCTGGAAGTTGAGTGCACACATTGACAACCATTCTGTTAGATAGCTGCGTTTTGGATTTAGAAGCAGATGTTTCCCTGTGCTTACTGCTGTTTCTTCCATATCCCGGTAATGGGCTGAAAACGCCTGTTTTGGGACTCTGCAGAGAAAGTCTCTGCAGACTGCTGAATCCACACACGGGTTTAACTCTGGAAGTTGAGTGCACACATTGACAACCGTTCTGTTAGATAGCTGCGTTTTGGATTTAGAAGCAGATATTTCCCTGTGCTTACTGCTGTTTCTTCCATATGCCGGTAATGGGCTGAAAACGCCTGTTTTGGGACTCTGCAGAGAAAGTCTCTGCAGACTGCTGAATCCACACACGGGTTTAACTCTGGAAGTTGAGTGCACACATTGACAACCGTTCTGTTAGATAGCTGCGTTTTGGATTTAGAAGCAGATATTTCCCTGTGCTTACTGCTGTTTCTTCCATATGCCGGTAATGGGCTGAAAACGCCTGTCTTGGGACTCTGCAGAGAAAGTCTCTGCAGACTGCTGAATCCAGACACGGGTTTAACTCTGGAAGTTGAGTGCACAGATTGACAACCGTTCTGTTAGATAGCTGCGTTTTGGATTTAGAAGCAGATATTTCCCTGTGCTTACTGCTGTTTCTTCCATATGCCGGTAATGGACTGAAAACGCCTGTCTTGGGACTCTGCAGAGAAAGTCTCTGCAGACTGCTGAATCCAGACACGGGTTTAACTCTGGAAGTTGAGTGCACACATTGACAACTGTTCTGTTAGATAGCTGCGTTTTGGATTTAGAAGCAGATATTTCCCTGTGCTTACTGCTGTTTCTTCCATATGCCGGTAATGGGCTGAAAACACCTGTTTTGGGACTCTGCAGAGAAAGTGTTTGCAGACTGCTGAATCCACACACGGGTTTAACTCTGGAAGTTGAGTGCACACATTGACAACCGTTCTGTTAGATAGCTGCGTTTTGGATTTAGAAGCAGATATTTCCCTGTGCTTACTGCTGTTTCTTCCATATGCCGGTAATGGGCTGAAAACGCCTGTCTTGGGACTCTGCAGAGAAAGTCTCTGCAGACTCCTGAATCCACACACGGGTTTAACTCTGGAAGAAGAGTGCACACATTGACAACCGTTCTGTTAGATAGCTGCGTTTTGGATTTAGAAGCAGATATTTCCCTGTGCTTATTGCTGTTTCTTCCATATGCCGGTAATGGGCTGAAAACGCCTGTTTTGGGACTCTGCAGAGAAAGTCTCTGCAGACTGCTGAATCCACACACGGGTTTAACTCTGGAAGTTGAGTGCACACATTGACAACCGTTCTGTTAGATAGCTGCGTTTTGGATTTAGAAGCAGATGTTTCCCTGTGCTTACTGCTGTTTCTTCCATATGCCGGTAATGGGCTGAAAACACCTGTTTTGGGACTCTGCAGAGAAAGTGTTTGCAGACTGCTGAATCCACACACGGGTTTAACTCTGGAAGTTGAGTACACACATTGACAACCGTTCTGTTAGATAGCTGCGTTTTGGATTTAGAAGCAGATATTTCCCTGTGCTTACTGCTGTTTCTTCCATATGCCGGTAATGGGCTGAAAACGCCTGTTTTGGGACTCTGCAGAGAAAGTCTCTGCAGACTGCTGAATCCACACACGGGTTTAACTCTGGAAGTTGAGTGCACACATTGACAACCGTTCTGTTAGATAGCTGCGTTTTGGATTTAGAAGCAGATATTTCCCTGTGCTTACTGCTGTTTCTTCCATATGCCGGTAATGGGCTGAAAACGCCTGTTTTGGGACTCTGCAGAGAAAGTGTTTGCAGACTGCTGAATCCACACACGGGTTTAACTCTGGAAGTTGAGTGCACACATTGACAACCGTTCTGTTAGATAGCTGCGTTTTGGATTTAGAAGGAGATATTTCCCTGTGCTTACTGCTGTTTCTTCCATATGCCGGTAATGGGCTGAAAACGCCTGTTTTGGGACTCTGCAGAGAAAGTCTCTGCAGACTGCTGAATCCACACACGGGTTTAACTCTGGAAGTTGAGTGCACACATTGACAACCGTTCTGTTAGATAGCTGCGTTTTGGATTTAGAAGCAGATATTTCCCTGTGCTTACTGCTGTTTCTTCCATATGCCGGTAATGGGCTGAAAACGCCTGTTTTGGGACTCTGCAGAGAAAGTCTCTACAGACTGCTGAATCCACACACGGGTTTAACTCTGGAAGTTGAGTGCACACATTGACAACCGTTCTGTTAGATAGCTGCGTTTTGGATTTAGAAGCAGATATTTCCCTGTGCTTACTGCTGTTTCTTCCATATGCCGGTAATGGGCTGAAAACGCCTGTTTTGGGACTCTGCAGAGAAAGTCTCTGCAGACTGCTGAATCCACACACGGGTTTAACTCTGGAAGTTGAGTGCACACATTGACAACCGTTCTGTTAGATAGCTGCGTTTTGGATTTAGAAGCAGATATTTCCCTGTGCTTACTGCTGTTTCTTCCATATGCCGGTAATGGGCTGAAAACGCCTGTTTTGGGACTCTGCAGAGAAAGTCTCTGCAGACTGCTGAATCCACACACGGGTTTAACTCTGGAAGTTGAGTGCACACATTGACAACCGTTCTGTTAGATAGCTGCGTTTTGGATTTAGAAGCAGATATTTCCCTGTGCTTACTGCTGTTTCTTCCATATGCCGGTAATGGGCTGAAAACGCCTGTTTTGGGACTCTGCAGAGAAAGTCTCTGCAGACTGCTGAATCCACACACGGGTTTAACTCTGGAAGTTGAGTGCACACATTGACAACCGTTCTGTTAGATAGCTGCGTTTTGGATTTAGAAGCAGATATTTCCCTGTGCTTACTGCTGTTTCTTCCATATGCCGGTAATGGGCTGAAAACGCCTGTTTTGGGACTCTGCAGAGAAAGTCTCTGCAGACTGCTGAATCCACACACGGGTTTAACTCTGGAAGTTGAGTGCACACATTGACAACCGTTCTGTTAGATAGCTGCGTTTTGGATTTAGAAGCAGATATTTCCCTGTGCTTACTGCTGTTTCTTCCATATGCCGGTAATGGGCTGAAAACGCCTGTTTTGGGACTCTGCAGAGAAAGTGTTTGCAGACTGCTGAATCCACACACGGGTTTAACTCTGGAAGTTGAGTGCACACATTGACAACCGTTCTGTTAGATAGCTGCGTTTTGGATTTAGAAGCAAATATTTCCCTGTGCTTACTGCTGTTTCTTCCATATGCCGGTAATGGGCTGAAAACGCCTGTTTTGGGACTCTGCAGAGAAAGTCTCTGCAGACTGCTGAATCCACACACGGGTTTAACTCTGGAAGTTGAGTGCACACATTGACAACCGTTCTGTTAGATAGCTGCGTTTTGGATTTAGAAGCAGATATTTCCCTGTGCTTACTGCTGTTTCTTCCATATGCCGGTAATGGGCTGAAAACGCCTGTTTTGGGACTCTGCACAGAAAGTCTCTGCAGACTGCTGAATCCACACACGGGTTTAACTCTGGAAGTTGAGTGCACACATTGACAACCGTTCTGTTAGATAGCTGCGTTTTGGATTTAGAAGCAGATATTTCCCTGTGCTTACTGCTGTTTCTTCCATATGCCGGTAATGGGCTGAAAACGCCTGTTTTGGGACTCTGCAGAGAAAGTGTTTGCAGACTGCTGAATCCACACACGGGTTTAACTCTGGAAGTTGAGTGCACACATTGACAACCGTTCTGTTAGATAGCTGCGTTTTGGATTTAGAAGCCGATATTTCCCTGTGCTTACTGCTGTTTCTTCCATATGCCGGTAATGGGCTGAAAACGCCTGTTTTGGGACTCTGCAGAGAAAGTCTCTGCAGACTGCTGAATCCACACACGGGTTTAACTCTGGAAGTTGAGTGCACACATTGACAACCGTTCTGTTAGATAGCTGCGTTTTGGATTTAGAAGCAGATGTTTCCCTGTGCTTACTGCTGTTTCTTCCATATGCCGGTAATGGGCTGAAAACACCTGTTTTGGGACTCTGCAGAGAAAGTGTTTGCAGACTGCTGAATCCACACACGGGTTTAACTCTGGAAGTTGAGTGCACACATTGACAACCGTTCTGTTAGATAGCTGCGTTTTGGATTTAGAAGCAGATATTTCCCTGTGCTTACTGCTGTTTCTTCCATATGCCGGTAATGGGCTGAAAACGCCTGTTTTGCTACTCTGCAGAGAAAGTCTCTGCAGACTGCTGAATCCACACACGGGTTTAACTCTGGAAGTTGAGTGCACACATTGACAACCGTTCTGTTAGATAGCTGCGTTTTGGATTTAGAAGCAGATATTTCCCTGTGCTTACTGCTGTTTCTTCCATATGCCTGTAATGGGCTGAAAACACCTGTTTTGGGACTCTGCAGAGAAAGTGTTTGCAGACTGCTGAATCCACACACGGGTTTAACTCTGGAAGTTGAGTGCACACATTGACAACCGTTCTGTTAGATAGCTGCGTTTTGGATTTAGAAGCAGATATTTCCCTGTGCTTACTGCTGTTTCTTCCATATGCCGGTAATGGGCTGAAAACGCCTGTTTTGGGACTCTGCAGAGAAAGTCTCTGCAGACTGCTGAATCCACACACGGGTTTAACTCTGGAAGTTGAGTGCACACATTGACAACCGTTCTGTTAGATAGCTGCGTTTTGGATTTAGAAGCAGATATTTCCCTGTGCTTACTGCTGTTTCTTCCATATGCCGGTAATAGGCTGAAAACGCCTGTTTTGGGACTCTGCAGAGAAAGTCTCTGCAGACTGCTGAATCCACACACGGGTTTAACTCTGGAAGTTGAGTGCACACATTGACAACCGTTCTGTTAGATAGCTGCGTTTTGGATTTAGAAGCAGATATTTCCCTGTGCTTACTGCTGTTTCTTCCATATGCCGGTAATGGGCTGAAAACGCCTGTTTTGGGACTCTGCAGAGAAAGTCTCTGCAGACTGCTGAATCCACACACGGGTTTAACTCTGCAAGTTGAGTGCACACATTGACAACCGTTCTGTTAGATAGCTGCGTTTTGGATTTATAAGCAGATATTTCCCTGTGCTTTCTGCTGTTTCTTCCATATGCCGGTAAAGGGCTGAAAACGCCTGTTTTGGGACTCTGCAGAGAAAGTCTCTGCAGACTGCTGAATCCACACACGGGTTTAACTCTGGAAGTTGAGTGCACACATTGACAACCGTTCTGTTAGATAGCTGCGTTTTGGATTTAGAAGCAGATATTTCCCTGTGCTTACTGCTGTTTCTTCCATATGCCGGTAATGGGCTGAAAACGCCTGTCTTGGGACTCTGCAGAGAAAGTCTCTGCAGACTGCTGAATCCACACACGGGTTTAACTCTGGAAGTTGAGTGCACACATTGACAACCGTTCTGTTAGATAGCTGCGTTTTGGATTTAGAAGCAGATATTTCCCTGTGCTTACTGCTGTTTCTTCCATATGCCGGTAATGGGCTGAAAACGCCTGTTTTGGGACTCTGCAGAGAAAGTCTCTGCAGACTGCTGAATCCACACACGGGTTTAACTCTGGAAGTTGAGTGCACACATTGACAACCGTTCTGTTAGATAGCTGTGTTTTGGATTTAGAAGCAGATATTTCCCTGTGCTTACTGCTGTTTCTTCCATATGCCGGTAATGGGCTGAAAACGCCTGTTTTGGGACTCTGCAGAGAAAGTCTCTGCAGACTGCTGAATCCACACACGGGTTTAACTCTGGAAGTTGAGTGCACACATTGACAACCGTTCTGTTAGATAGCTGCGTTTTGGATTTAGAAGCAGATATTTCCCTGTGCTTACTGCTGTTTCTTCCATATGCCGGTAATGGGCTGAAAACGCCTGTTTTGGGACTCTGCAGAGAAAGTCTCTGCAGACTGCTGAATCCACACACGGGTTTAACTCTGGAAGTTGAGTGCACACATTGACAACCGTTCTGTTAGATAGCTGCGTTTTGGATTTAGAAGCAGATATTTCCCTGTGCTTACTGCTGTTTCTTCCATATGCCGGTATTGGGCTGAAAACGCCTGTTTTGGGACTCTGCAGAGAAAGTCTCTGCAGACTGCTGAATCCACACACGGGATTAACTCTGGAAGTTGAGTGCACACATTGACAACCGTTCTGTTAGATAGCTGCGTTTTGGATTTAGAAGCAGATATTTCCCTGTGCTTACTGCTGTTTCTTCCATATGCCGGTAATGGGCTGAAAACGCCTGTCTTGGGACTCTGCAGAGAAAGTCTCTGCAGACTGCTGAATCCACACACGGGTTTAACTCTGGAAGTTGAGTGCACACATTGACAACCGTTCTGTTAGATAGCTGCGTTTTGGATTTAGAAGCAGATATTTCCCTGTGCTTACTGCTGTTTCTTCCATATGCCGGTAATGGGCTGAAAACGCCTGTCTTGGGACTCTGCAGAGAAAGTCTCTGCAGACTGCTGAATCCACACACGGGTTTAACTCTGGAAGTTGAGTGCACACATTGACAACCGTTCTGTTAGATAGCTGCGTTTTGGATTTAGAAGCAGATATTTCCCTGTGCTTACTGCTGTTTCTTCCATATGCCGGTAATGGGCTGAAAACGCCTGTTTTGGGACTCTGCAGAGAAAGTCTCTGCAGACTGCTGAATCCACACACGGGTTTAACTCTGGAAGTTGAGTGCACACATTGACAACCGTTCTGTTAGATAGCTGCGTTTTGGATTTAGAAGCAGATATTTCCCTGTGCTTACTGCTGTTTCTTCCATATGCCGGTAATGGGCTGAAAACACCTGTTTTGGGACTCTGCAGAGAAAGTGTTTGCAGACTGCTGAATCCACACACGGGTTTAACTCTGGAAGTTGAGTACACACATTGACAACCGTTCTGTTAGATAGCTGCGTTTTGGATTTAGAAGCAGATATTTCCCTGTGCTTACTGCTGTTTCTTCCATATGCCGGTAATGGGCTGAAAACGCCTGTTTTGGGACTCTGCAGAGAAAGTCTCTGCAGACTGCTGAATCCACACACGGGTTTAACTCTGGAAGTTGAGTGCACACATTGACAACCGTTCTGTTAGATAGCTGCGTTTTGGATTTAGAAGCAGATATTTCCCTGTGCTTACTGCTGTTTCTTCCATATGCCGGTAATGGGCTGAAAACGCCTGTTTTGGGACTCTGCAGAGAAAGTCTCTGCAGACTGCTGAATCCACACACGGGTTTAACTCTGGAAGTTGAGTGCACACATTGACAACCGTTCTGTTAGATAGCTGCGTTTTGGATTTAGAAGCAGATATTTCCCTGTGCTTACTGCTGTTTCTTCCATATGCCGGTAATGGGCTGAAAACGCCTGTTTTGGGACTCTGCAGAGAAAGTGTTTGCAGACTGCTGAATCCACACACGGGTTTAACTCTGGAAGTTGAGTGCACACATTGACAACCGTTCTGTTAGATAGCTGCGTTTTGGATTTAGAAGCAGATATTTCCCTGTGCTTACTGCTGTTTCTTCCATATGCCGGTAATGGGCTGAAAACGCCTGTTTTGGGACTCTGCAGAGAAAGTCTCTGCAGACTGCTGAATCCACACACGGGTTTAACTCTGGAAGTTGAGTGCACACATTGACAATCGTTCTGTTAGATAGCTGCGTTTTGGATTTAGAAGCAGATATTTCCCTGTGCTTACTGCTGTTTCTTCCATATGCCGGTAATGGGCTGAAAACGCCTGTTTTGGGACTCTGCAGAGAAAGTCTCTGCAGACTGCTGAATCCACACACGGGTTTAACTCTGGAAGTTGAGTGCACACATTGACAACCGTTCTGTTAGATAGCTGCGTTTTGGATTTAGAAGCAGATATTTCCCTGTGCTTACTGCTGTTTCTTCCATATGCCGGTAATGGGCTGAAAACGCCTGTTTTGGGACTCTGCAGAGAAAGTCTCTGCAGACTGCTGAATCCACACACGGGTTTAACTCTGGAAGTTGAGTGCACACATTGACAACCGTTCTGTTAGATAGCTGCGTTTTGGATTTAGAAGCAGATATTTCCCTGTGCTTACTGCTGTTTCTTCCATATGCCGGTAATGGGCTGAAAACGCCTGTTTTGGGACTCTGCAGAGAAAGTCTCTGCAGACTGCTGAATCCACACACGGGTTTAACTCTGGAAGTTGAGTGCACACATTGACAACCGTTCTGTTAGATAGCTGCGTTTTGGATTTAGAAGCAGATATTTCCCTGTGCTTACTGCTGTTTCTTCCATATGCCGGTAATGGGCTGAAAACGCCTGTTTTGGGACTCTGCAGAGAAAGTCTCTGCAGACTGCTGAATCCACACACGGGTTTAACTCTGGAAGTTGAGTGCACACATTGACAACCGTTCTGTTAGATAGCTGCGTTTTGGATTTAGAAGCAGATATTTCCCTGTGCTTACTGCTGTTTCTTCCATATGCCGGTAATGGGCTGAAAACGCCTGTTTTGGGACTCTGCAGAGAAAGTCTCTGCAGACTGCTGAATCCACACACGGGTTTAACTCTGGAAGTTGAGTGCACACATTGACAACCGTTCTGTTAGATAGCTGCGTTTTGGATTTAGAAGCAGATATTTCCCTGTGCTTACTGCTGTTTCTTCCATATGCCGGTAATGGGCTGAAAACGCCTGTTTTGGGACTCTGCAGAGAAAGTCTCTGCAGACTGCTGAATCCACACACGGGTTTAACTCTGGAAGTTGAGTGCACACATTGACAACCGTTCTGTTAGATAGCTGCGTTTTGGATTTAGAAGCAGATATTTCCCTGTGCTTACTGCTGTTTCTTCCATATGCCGGTAATGGGCTGAAAACGCCTGTTTTGGGACTCTGCAGAGAAAGTCTCTGCAGACTGCTGAATCCACACACGGGTTTAACTCTGGAAGTTGAGTGCACACATTGACAACCGTTCTGTTAGATAGCTGCGTTTTGGATTTAGAAGCAGATATTTCCCTGTGCTTACTGCTGTTTCTTCCATATGCCGGTAATGGGCTGAAAACGCCTGTTTTGGGACTCTGCAGAGAAAGTCTCTGCAGACTGCTGAATCCACACACGGGTTTAACTCTGGAAGTTGAGTGCACACATTGACAACCGTTCTGTTAGATAGCTGCGTTTTGGATTTAGAAGCAGATATTTCCCTGTGCTTACTGCTGTTTCTTCCATATGCCGGTAATGGGCTGAAAACGCCTGTTTTGGGACTCTGCAGAGAAAGTCTCTGCAGACTGCTGAATCCACACACGGGTTTAACTCTGGAAGTTGAGTGCACACATTGACAACCGTTCTGTTAGATAGCTGCGTTTTGGATTTAGAAGCAGATATTTCCCTGTGCTTACTGCTGTTTCTTCCATATGCCGGTAATGGGCTGAAAACGCCTGTTTTGGGACTCTGCAGAGAAAGCGTTTGCAGACTGCTGAATCCACACACGGGTTTAACTCTGGAAGTTGAGTGCACACATTGACAACCGTTCTGTTAGATAGCTGCGTTTTGGATTTAGAAGCAGATATTTCCCTGTGCTTACTGCTGTTTCTTCCATATGCCGGTAATGGGCTGAAAACGCCTGTTTTGGGACTCTGCAGAGAAAGTGTTTGCAGACTGCTGAATCCACACACGGGTTTAACTCTGGAAGTTGAGTGCACACATTGACAACCGTTCTGTTAGATAGCTGCGTTTTGGATTTAGAAGCAGATATTTCCCTGTGCTTACTGCTGTTTCTTCCATATGCCGGTAATGGGCTGAAAACGCCTGTTTTGGGACTCTGCAGAGAAAGTCTCTGCAGACTGCTGAATCCACACACGGGTTTAACTCTGGAAGTTGAGAGCACACATTGACAACCGTTCTGTTAGATAGCTGCGTTTTGGATTTAGAAGCAGATATTTCCCTGTGCTTACTGCTGTTTCTTCCATATGCCGGTAATGGGCTGAAAACGCCTGTTTTGGGACTCTGCAGAGAAAGTGTTTGCAGACTGCTGAATCCACACACGGGTTTAACTCTGGAAGTTGAGTGCACACATTGACAACCGTTCTGTTAGATAGCTGCGTTTTGGATTTAGAAGCAGATATTTCCCTGTGCTTACTGCTGTTTCTTCCATATGCCGGTAATGGGCTGAAAACGCCTGTTTTGGGACTCTGCAGAGAAAGTCTCTGCAGACTGCTGAATCCACACACGGGTTTAACTCTGGAAGTTGAGTGCACACATTGACAACCGTTCTGTTAGATAGCTGCGTTTTGGATTTAGAAGCAGATATTTCCCTGTGCTTACTGCTGTTTCTTCCATATGCCGGTAATGGGCTGAAAACGCCTGTTTTGGGACTCTGCAGAGAAAGTCTCTGCAGACTGCTGAATCCACACACGGGTTTAACTCTGGAAGTTGAGTGCACACATTGACAACCGTTCTGTTAGATAGCTGCGTTTTGGATTTAGAAGCAGATATTTCCCTGTGCTTTCTGCTGTTTCTTCCATATGCCGGTAATGGGCTGAAAACGCCTGTTTTGGGACTCTGCAGAGAAAGTCTCTGCAGACTGCTGAATCCACACACGGGTTTAACTCTGGAAGTTGAGTGCACACATTGACAACCGTTCTGTTAGATAGCTGCGTTTTGGATTTAGAAGCAGATATTTCCCTGTGCTTACTGCTGTTTCTTCCATATGCCGGTAATGGGCTGAAAACGCCTGTTTTGGGACTCTGCAGAGAAAGTCTCTGCAGACTGCTGAATCCACACACGGGTTTAACTCTGGAAGTTGAGTGCACACATTGACAACCGTTCTGTTAGATAGCTGCGTTTTGGATTTAGAAGCAGATATTTCCCTGTGCTTACTGCTGTTTCTTCCATATGCCGGTAATGGGCTGAAAACGCCTGTTTTGGGACTCTGCAGAGAAAGTCTCTGCAGACTGCTGAATCCACACACGGGTTTAACTCTGGAAGTTGAGTGCACACATTGACAACCGTTCTGTTAGATAGCTGCGTTTTGGATTTAGAAGCAGATATTTCCCTGTGCTTACTGCTGTT
This sequence comes from Aotus nancymaae, assembly GCF_030222135.1. Taxonomy (NCBI): domain Eukaryota; kingdom Metazoa; phylum Chordata; class Mammalia; order Primates; family Aotidae; genus Aotus; species Aotus nancymaae. The sequence continues at coordinate 8,017 of NW_026989575.1, read as the reverse complement.
TCTTCCATATGCCGGTAATGGGCTGAAAACGCCTGTCTTGGGACTCTGCAGAGAAAGTCTCTGCAGACTGCTGAATCCACACACGGGTTTAACTCTGGAAGTTGAGTGCACACATTGACAACCGTTCTGTTAGATAGCTGCGTTTTGGATTTAGAAGCAGATATTTCCCTGTGCTTACTGCTGTTTCTTCCATATGCCGGTAATGGGCTGAAAATGCCTGTTTTGGGACTCTGCAGAGAAAGTCTCTGCAGACTGCTGAATCCACACACGGGTTTAACTCTGGAAGTTGAGTGCACACATTGACAACCGTTCTGTTAGATAGCTGCGTTTTGGATTTAGAAGCAGATATTTCCCTGTGCTTACTGCTGTTTCTTCCATATGCCGGTAATGGGCTGAAAACGCCTGTTTTGGGACTCTGCAGAGAAAGTCTCTGCAGACTGCTGAATCCACACACGGGTTTAACTCTGGAAGTTGAGTGCACACATTGACAACCGTTCTGTTAGATAGCTGCGTTTTGGATTTAGAAGCAGATATTTCCCTGTGCTTACTGCTGTTTCTTCCATATGCCGGTAATGGGCTGAAAACGCCTGTTTTGAGACTCTGCAGAGAAAGTCTCTGCAGACTGCTGAATCCACACACGGGTTTAACTCTGGAAGTTGAGTGCACACATTGACAACCGTTCTGTTAGATAGCTGCGTTTTGGATTTAGAAGCAGATATTTCCCTGTGCTTACTGCTGTTTCTTCCATATGCCGGTAATGGGCTGAAAACGCCTGTTTTGGGACTCTGCAGAGAAAGTCTCTGCAGACTGCTGAATCCACACACGGGTTTAACTCTGGAAGTTGAGTGCACACATTGACAACCGTTCTGTTAGATAGCTGCGTTTTGGATTTAGAAGCAGATATTTCCCTGTGCTTACTGCTGTTTCTTCCATATGCCGGTAATGGGCTGAAAACGCCTGTTTTGGGACTCTGCAGAGAAAGTCTCTGCAGACTGCTGAATCCACACACGGGTTTAACTCTGGAAGTTGAGTGCACACATTGACAACCGTTCTGTTAGATAGCTGCGTTTTGGATTTAGAAGCAGATGTTTCCCTGTGCTTACTGCTGTTTCTTCCATATGCCGGTAATGGGCTGAAAACACCTGTTTTGGGACTCTGCAGAGAAAGTCTCTGCAGACTGCTGAATCCACACACGGGTTTAACTCTGGAAGTTGAGTGCACACATTGACAACCGTTCTGTTAGATAGCTGCGTTTTGGATTTAGAAGCAGATATTTCCCTGTGCTTACTGCTGTTTCTTCCATATGCCGGTAATGGGCTGAAAACGCCTGTTTTGGGACTCTGCAGAGAAAGTCTCTGCAGACTGCTGAATCCACACACGGGTTTAACTCTGGAAGTTGAGTGCACACATTGACAACCGTTCTGTTAGATAGCTGCGTTTTGGATTTAGAAGCAGATATTTCCCTGTGCTTACTGCTGTTTCTTCCATATGCCGGTAATGGGCTGAAAACGCCTGTTTTGGGACTCTGCAGAGAAAGTCTCTGCAGACTGCTGAATCCACACACGGGTTTAACTCTGGAAGTTGAGTGCACACATTGACAACCGTTCTGTTAGATAGCTGCGTTTTGGATTTAGAAGCAGATATTTCCCTGTGCTTACTGCTGTTTCTTCCATATGCCGGTAATGGGCTGAAAACGCCTGTTTTGGGACTCTGCAGAGAAAGTCTCTGCAGACTGCTGAATCCACACACGGGTTTAACTCTGGAAGCTGAGTGCACACATTGACAACCGTTCTGTTAGATAGCTGCGTTTTGGATTTAGAAGCAGATATTTCCCTGTGCTTACTGCTGTTTCTTCCATATGCCGGTAATGGGCTGAAAACGCCTGTTTTGGGACTCTGCAGAGAAAGTCTCTGCAGACTGCTGAATCCACACACGGGTTTAACTCTGGAAGTTGAGTGCACACATTGACAACCGTTCTGTTAGATAGCTGCGTTTTGGATTTAGAAGCAGATATTTCCCTGTGCTTACTGCTGTTTCTTCCATATGCCGGTAATGGGCTGAAAACGCCTGTTTTGGGACTCTGCAGAGAAAGTCTCTGCAGACTGCTGAATCCACACACGGGTTTAACTCTGGAAGTTGAGTGCACACATTGACAACCGTTCTGTTAGATAGCTGCGTTTTCGATTTAGAAGCAGATATTTCCCTGTGCTTACTGCTGTTTCTTCCATATGCCGGTAATGGGCTGAAAACGCCTGTTTTGGGACTCTGCAGAGAAAGTCTCTGCAGACTGCTGAATCCACACACGGGGTTTAACTCTGGAAGCTGAGTGCACACATTGACAACCGTTCTGTTAGATAGCTGCGTTTTGGATTTAGAAGCAGATATTTCCCTGTGCTTACTGCTGTTTCTTCCATATGCCGGTAATGGGCTGAAAACGCCTGTTTTGGGACTCTGCAGAGAAAGTCTCTGCAGACTGCTGAATCCACACACGGGTTTAACTCTGGAAGTTGAGTGCACACATTGACAACCGTTCTGTTAGATAGCTGCGTTTTGGATTTAGAAGCACATATTTCCCTGTGCTTACTGCTGTTTCTTCCATATGCCGGGTAATGGGCTGAAAACGCCTGTTTTGGGACTCTGCAGAGAAAGTCTCTGCAGACTGCTGAATCCACACACGGGTTTAACTCTGGAAGTTGAGTGCACACATTGACAACCGTTCTGTTAGATAGCTGCGTTTTGGATTTAGAAGCAGATATTTCCCTGTGCTTACTGCTGTTTCTTCCATATGCCGGTAATGGGCTGAAAACGCCTGTTTTGGGACTCTGCAGAGAAAGTCTCTGCAGACTGCTGAATCCACACACGGGTTTAACTCTGGAAGTTGAGTGCACACATTGACAACCGTTCTGTTAGATAGCTGCGTTTTCGATTTAGAAGCAGATATTTCCCTGTGCTTACTGCTGTTTCTTCCATATGCCGGTAATGGGCTGAAAACGCCTGTTTTGGGACTCTGCAGAGAAAGTCTCTGCAGACTGCTGAATCCACACACGGGTTTAACTCTGGAAGCTGAGTGCACACATTGACAACCGTTCTGTTAGATAGCTGCGTTTTGGATTTAGAAGCAGATATTTCCCTGTGCTTACTGCTGTTTCTTCCATATGCCGGTAATGGGCTGAAAACGCCTGTTTTGGGACTCTGCAGAGAAAGTCTCTGCAGACTGCTGAATCCACACACGGGTTTAACTCTGGAAGTTGAGTGCACACATTGACAACCGTTCTGTTAGATAGCTGCGTTTTGGATAGAAGCACATATTTCCCCTGTGCTTACTGCTGTTTCTTCCATATGCCGGTAATGGGCTGAAAACGCCTGTTTTGGGACTCTGCAGAGAAAGTCTCTGCAGACTGCTGAATCCACACACGGGTTTAACTCTGGAAGTTGAGTGCACACATTGACAACCGTTCTGTTAGATAGCTGCGTTTTGGATTTAGAAGCAGATATTTCCCTGTGCTTACTGCTGTTTCTTCCATATGCCGGTAATGGGCTGAAAACGCCTGTTTTGGGACTCTGCAGAGAAAGTCTCTGCAGACTGCTGAATCCACACACGGGTTTACCTCTGGAAGTTGAGTGCACACATTGACAACCGTTCTGTTAGATAGCTGCGTTTTGGATTTAGAAGCAGATATTTCCCTGTGCTTACTGCTGTTTCTTCCATATGCCGGTAATGGGCTGAAAACGCCTGTCTTGGGACTCTGCAGAGAAAGTCTCTGCAGACTGGTGAATCCACACACGGGTTTAACTCTGGAAGTTGAGTGCACACATTGACAACCGTTCTGTTAGATAGCTGCGTTTTCGATTTAGAAGCAGATATTTCCCTGTGCTTACTGCTGTTTCTTCCATATGCCGGTAAATGGGCTGAAAACGCCTGTTTTGGGACTCTGCAGAGAAAGTCTCTGCAGACTGCTGAATCCACACACGGGTTTAACTCTGGAAGTTGAGTGCACACATTGACAAACCGTTCTGTTAGATAGCTGCGTTTTGGATTTAGAAGCAGATATTTCCCTGTGCTTACTGCTGTTTCTTCCATATGCCGGTAATGGGCTGAAAATGCCTGTTTTGGGACTCTGCAGAGAAAGTCTCTGCAGACTGCTGAATCCACACACGGGTTTAACTCTGGAAGTTGAGTGCACACATTGACAACCGTTCTGTTAGATAGCTGCGTTTTGGATTTAGAAGCAGATATTTCCCTGTGCTTACTGCTGTTTCTTCCATATGCCGGTAATGGGCTGAAAACGCCTGTTTTGGGACTCTGCAGAGAAAGTCTCTGCAGACTGCTGAATCCACACACGGGTTTAACTCTGGAAGTTGAGTGCACACATTGACAACCGTTCTGTTAGATAGCTGCGTTTTGGATTTAGAAGCAGATATTTCCCTGTGCTTACTGCTGTTTCTTCCATATGCCGGTAATGGGCTGAAAACGCCTGTTTTGGGACTCTGCAGAGAAAGTCTCTGCAGACTGCTGAATCCACACACGGGTTTAACTCTGGAAGTTGAGTGCACACATTGACAACCGTTCTGTTAGATAGCTGCGTTTTGGATTTAGAAGCAGATATTTCCCTGTGCTTACTGCTGTTTCTTCCATATGCCGGTAATGGGCTGAAAACGCCTGTTTTGGGACTCTGCAGAGAAAGTCTCTGCAGACTGCTGAATCCACACACGGGTTTAACTCTGGAAGTTGAGTGCACACATTGACAACCGTTCTGTTAGATAGCTGCGTTTTGGATTTAGAAGCAGATATTTCCCTGTGCTTACTGCTGTTTCTTCCATATGCCGGTAATGGGCTGAAAACGCCTGTTTTGGGACTCTGCAGAGAAAGTCTCTGCAGACTGCTGAATCCACACACGGGTTTAAACTCTGGAAGTTGAGTGCACACATTGACAACCGTTCTGTTAGATAGCTGCGTTTTGGATTTAGAAGCAGATATTTCCCTGTGCTTACTGCTGTTTCTTCCATATGCCGGTAATGGGCTGAAAACGCCTGTTTTGGGACTCTGCAGAGAAAGTCTCTGCAGACTGCTGAATCCACACACGGGTTTAACTCTGGAAGTTGAGTGCACACATTGACAACCGTTCTGTTAGATAGCTGCGTTTTGGATTTAGAAGCAGATATTTCCCTGTGCTTACTGCTGTTTCTTCCATATGCCGGTAATGGGCTGAAAACGCCTGTTTTGGGACTCTGCAGAGAAAGTCTCTGCAGACTGCTGAATCCACACACGGGTTTAACTCTGGAAGTTGAGTGCACACATTGACAACCGTTCTGTTAGATAGCTGCGTTTTGGATTTAGAAGCAGATATTTCCCTGTGCTTACTGCTGTTTCTTCCATATGCCGGTAATGGGCTGAAAACGCCTGTTTTGGGACTCTGCAGAGAAAGCGTTTGCAGACTGCTGAATCCACACACGGGTTTAACTCTGGAAGTTGAGTGCACACATTGACAACCGTTCTGTTAGATAGCTGCGTTTTGGATTTAGAAGCAGATATTTCCCTGTGCTTACTGCTGTTTCTTCCATATGCCGGTAATGGGCTGAAAACGCCTGTTTTGGGACTCTGCAGAGAAAGTGTTTGCAGACTGCTGAATCCACACACGGGTTTAACTCTGGAAGTTGAGTGCACACATTGACAACCGTTCTGTTAGATAGCTGCGTTTTGGATTTAGAAGCAGATATTTCCCTGTGCTTACTGCTGTTTCTTCCATATGCCGGTAATGGGCTGAAAACGCCTGTTTTGGGACTCTGCAGAGAAAGTCTCTGCAGACTGCTGAATCCACACACGGGTTTAACTCTGGAAGTTGAGAGCACACATTGACAACCGTTCTGTTAGATAGCTGCGTTTTGGATTTAGAAGCAGATATTTCCCTGTGCTTACTGCTGTTTCTTCCATATGCCGGTAATGGGCTGAAAACGCCTGTTTTGGGACTCTGCAGAGAAAGTGTTTGCAGACTGCTGAATCCACACACGGGTTTAACTCTGGAAGTTGAGTGCACACATTGACAACCGTTCTGTTAGATAGCTGCGTTTTGGATTTAGAAGCAGATATTTCCCTGTGCTTACTGCTGTTTCTTCCATATGCCGGTAATGGGCTGAAAACGCCTGTTTTGGGACTCTGCAGAGAAAGTCTCTGCAGACTGCTGAATCCACACACGGGTTTAACTCTGGAAGTTGAGTGCACACATTGACAACCGTTCTGTTAGATAGCTGCGTTTTGGATTTAGAAGCAGATATTTCCCTGTGCTTACTGCTGTTTCTTCCATATGCCGGTAATGGGCTGAAAACGCCTGTTTTGGGACTCTGCAGAGAAAGTCTCTGCAGACTGCTGAATCCACACACGGGTTTAACTCTGGAAGTTGAGTGCACACATTGACAACCGTTCTGTTAGATAGCTGCGTTTTGGATTTAGAAGCAGATATTTCCCTGTGCTTTCTGCTGTTTCTTCCATATGCCGGTAATGGGCTGAAAACGCCTGTTTTGGGACTCTGCAGAGAAAGTCTCTGCAGACTGCTGAATCCACACACGGGTTTAACTCTGGAAGTTGAGTGCACACATTGACAACCGTTCTGTTAGATAGCTGCGTTTTGGATTTAGAAGCAGATATTTCCCTGTGCTTACTGCTGTTTCTTCCATATGCCGGTAATGGGCTGAAAACGCCTGTTTTGGGACTCTGCAGAGAAAGTCTCTGCAGACTGCTGAATCCACACACGGGTTTAACTCTGGAAGTTGAGTGCACACATTGACAACCGTTCTGTTAGATAGCTGCGTTTTGGATTTAGAAGCAGATATTTCCCTGTGCTTACTGCTGTTTCTTCCATATGCCGGTAATGGGCTGAAAACGCCTGTTTTGGGACTCTGCAGAGAAAGTCTCTGCAGACTGCTGAATCCACACACGGGTTTAACTCTGGAAGTTGAGTGCACACATTGACAAACCGTTCTGTTAGATAGCTGCGTTTTGGATTTAGAAGCAGATATTTCCCTGTGCTTACTGCTGTTTCTTCCATATGCCGGTAATGGGCTGAAAACGCCTGTCTTGGGACTCTGCAGAGAAAGTCTCTGCAGACTGCTGAATCCACACACGGGTTTAACTCTGGAAGTTGAGTGCACACATTGACAACCGTTCTGTTAGATAGCTGCGTTTTGGATTTAGAAGCAGATATTTCCCTGTGCTTACTGCTGTTTCTTCCATATGCCGGTAATGGGCTGAAAATGCCTGTTTTGGGACTCTGCAGAGAAAGTCTCTGCAGACTGCTGAATCCACACACGGGTTTAACTCTGGAAGTTGAGTGCACACATTGACAACCGTTCTGTTAGATAGCTGCGTTTTGGATTTAGAAGCAGATATTTCCCTGTGCTTACTGCTGTTTCTTCCATATGCCGGTAATGGGCTGAAAACGCCTGTTTTGGGACTCTGCAGAGAAAGTCTCTGCAGACTGCTGAATCCACACACGGGTTTAACTCTGGAAGTTGAGTGCACACATTGACAACCGTTCTGTTAGATAGCTGCGTTTTGGATTTAGAAGCAGATATTTCCCTGTGCTTACTGCTGTTTCTTCCATATGCCGGTAATGGGCTGAAAACGCCTGTTTTGAGACTCTGCAGAGAAAGTCTCTGCAGACTGCTGAATCCACACACGGGTTTAACTCTGGAAGTTGAGTGCACACATTGACAAACCGTTCTGTTAGATAGCTGCGTTTTGGATTTAGAAGCAGATATTTCCCTGTGCTTACTGCTGTTTCTTCCATATGCCGGTAATGGGCTGAAAAACGCCTGTTTTGGGACTCTGCAGAGAAAGTCTCTGCAGACTGCTGAATCCACACACGGGTTTAACTCTGGAAGTTGAGTGCACACATTGACAACCGTTCTGTTAGATAGCTGCGTTTTGGATTTAGAAGCAGATATTTCCCTGTGCTTACTGCTGTTTCTTCCATATGCCGGTAATGGGCTGAAAACGCCTGTTTTGGGACTCTGCAGAGAA
>NW_026989574.1:0-24261 GCF_030222135.1 Aotus nancymaae | reverse complement strand
TTTGCAGACTGCTGAATCCACACACGGGTTTAACTCTGGAAGTTGAGTGCACACATTGACAACCGTTCTGTTAGATAGCTGCGTTTTGGATTTAGAAGCAGATATTTCCCTGTGCTTACTGCTGTTTCTTCCCTATGCCGGTAATGGGCTGAAAACGCCTGTTTTGGGACTCTGCAGAGAAAGTGTTTGCAGACTGCTGAATCCACACACCGGATTAACTCTGGAAGTTGAGTGCACACATTGACAACCGTTCTGTTAGATAGCTGCGTTTTGGATTTAGAAGCAAATATTTCCCTGTGCTTACTGCTGTTTCTTCCATATGCCGGTAATGGGCTGAAAACGCCTGTTTTGGGACTCTGCAGAGAAAGTCTCTGCAGACTGCTGAATCCACACACGGGTTTAACTCTGGAAGTTGAGTGCCCACATTGACAACCGTTCTGTTAGATAGCTGCGTTTTGGATTTAGAAGCAGATATTTCCCTGTGCTTACTGCTGTTTCTTCATATGCCGGTAATGGGCTGAAAACGCCTGTTTTGGGACTCTGCAGAGAAAATCTCTGCAGACTGCTGAATCCACACACGGGTTTAACTCTGGAAGTTGAGTGCACACATTGACAACCGTTCTGTTAGATAGCTGCGTTTTGGATTTAGAAGCAGATATTTCCCTGTGCTTACTGCTGTTTCTTCCATATGCCGGTAATGGGCTGAAAACGCCTGTTTTGGGACTCTGCAGAGAAAGTCTCTGCAGACTGCTGAATCCACACACCGGATTAACTCTGGAAGTTGAGTGCACACATTGACAACCGTTCTGTTAGATAGCTGCGTTTTGGATTTAGAAGCAGATATTTCCCTGTGCTTACTGCTGTTTCTTCCATATGCCGGTAATGGGCTGAAAACGCCTGTTTTGGGACTCTGCAGAGAAAGTGTTTGCACACTGCTGAATCCACACACGGGTTTAACTCTGGAAGTTGAGTGCACACATTGACAACCGTTCTGTTAGATAGCTGCGTTTTGGATTTAGAAGCAGATATTTCCCTGTGCTTACTGCTGTTTCTTCCATATGCCGGTAATGGGCTGAAAACGCCTGTTTTGGGACTCTGCAGAGAAAGTCTCTGCAGACTGCTGAATCCACACACGGGTTTAACTCTGGAAGTTGAGTGCACACATTGACAACCGTTCTGTTAGATAGCTGCGTTTTGGATTTAGAAGCAGATATTTCCCTGTGCTTACTGCTGTTTCTTCCATATGCCGGTAATGGGCTGAAAACGCCTGTTTTGGGACTCTGCAGAGAAAGTCTCTGCAGACTGCTGAATCCACACACGGGTTTAACTCTGGAAGTTGAGTGCACACATTGACAACCGTTCTGTTAGATAGCTGCGTTTTGGATTTAGAAGCAGATATTTCCCTGTGCTTACTGCTGTTTCTTCCATATGCCGGTAATGGGCTGAAAACGCCTGTTTTGGGACTCTACAGAGAAAGTCTCTGCAGACTGCTGAATCCACACACGGGTTTAACTCTGGAAGTTGAGTGCACACATTGACATCCGTTCTGTTAGATAGCTGCGTTTTGGATTTAGAAACAGATATTTCCATGTGCTTACTGCTGTTTCTTCCATATGCCGGTAATGGGCTGAAAACGCCTGTTTTGGGACTCTGCAGAGAAAGTGTTTGCAGACTGCTGAATCCGCACACGGGTTTAACTCTGGAAGTTGAGTGCACACATTGACAACCGTTCTGTTAGATAGCTGCGTTTTGGATTTAGAAGCAGATATTTCCATGTGCTTACTGCTGTTTCTTCCATATGCCGGTAATGGGCTGAAAACGCCTGTTTTGGGAGTCTGCAGAGAAAGTCTCTGCAGACTGCCGAATCCACACACGGATTTAACTCTGGAAGTTGAGTGCACACATTGACAACCGTTCTGTTAGATAGCTGCGTTTTGGATTTAGAAGCAGATATTTCCCTGTGCTTACTGCTGTTTCTTCCATATGCCGGTAATGGGCTGAAAACGCCTGTTTTGGGACTCTGCAGAGAAAGTCTCTGCAGACTGCTGAATCCACACACTGGTTTAACTCTGGAAGTTGAGTGCACACATTGACAACCGTTCTGTTAGATAGCTGCGTTTTGGATTTAGAAGCAGATATTTCCCTGTGCTTACTGCTGTTTCTTCCATATGCCGGTAATGGGCTGAAAACGCCTGTTTTGGGACTCTGCAGAGAAAGTGTTTGCAGACTGCTGAATCCACATACGGGTTTAACACTGGAAGTTGAGTGCACACATTGACAACCGTTCTGTTAGATAGCTGCGTTTTGGATTTAGAAGCAGATATTTCCCTGTGCTTACTGCTGTTTCTTCCATATGCCGGTAATGGGCTGAAAACGCCTGTTTTGGGACTCTGCAGAGAAAGTCTCTGCAGACTGCTGAATCCACACACGGGTTTAACTCTGGAAGTTGAGTGCACACATTGACAACCGTTCTGTTAGATAGCTGCGTTTTGGATTTAGAAGCAGATATTTCCCTGTGCTTACTGCTGTTTCTTCCATATGCCGGTAATGGGCTGAAAACGCCTGTTTTGGGACTTTGCAGAGAAAGTCTCTGCAGACTGCTGAATCCACACACGGGTTTAACTCTGGAAGTTGAGTGCACACATTGACAACCGTTCTGTTAGATAGCTGCGTTTTGGATTTAGAAGCAGATATTTCCCTGTGCTTACTGCTGTTTCTTCCCTATGCCGGTAATGGGCTGAAGACGCCTGTTTTGGGACTCTGCAGAGAAAGTGTTTGCAGACTGCTGAATCCACACACGGGTTTAACTCTGGAAGTTGAGTGCACACATTGACAACCGTTCTGTTAGATAGCTGCGTTTTGGATTTAGAAGCAGATATTTCCCTGTGCTTACTGCTGTTTCTTCCATATGCCGGTAATGGGCTGAAAACGCCTGTTTTGGGACTCTGCAGAGAATGTCTCTGCAGACTGCTGAATCCACACACGGGTTTAACTCTGGAAGTTGAGTGCACACATTGACAACCGTTCTGTTAGATAGCTGCGTTTTGGATTTAGAATCAGATATTTCCCTGTGCTTACTGCTGTTTCTTCCATATGCCGGTAATGGGCTGAAAACGCCTGTTTTGGGACTCTGCAGAGAAAGTCTCTGCAGACTGCCGAATCCACACACGGGTTTAACTCTGGAAGTTGAGTGCACACATTGACAACCGTTCTGTTAGATAGCTGCGTTTTGGATTTAGAAGCAGATATTTCCCTGTGCTTACTGCTGTTTCTTACATATGCCGGTAATGGGCTGAAAACGCCTGTTTTGGGACTCTGCAGAGAAAGTGTTTGCAGACTGCTGAATCCACACACGGGTTTAACTCTGGAAGTTGAGTGCACACATTGACAACCGTTCTGTTAGATAGCTGCGTTTTGGATTTAGAAGCAGATATTTCCCTGTGCTTACTGCTGTTTCTTCCATATGCCGGTAATGGGCTGAAAACGCCTGTTTTGGGACTCTGCAGAGAAAGTCTCTGCAGACTGCTGAATCCACACACGGGTTTAACTCTGGAAGTTGAGTGCACACATTGACAACCGTTCTGTTAGATAGCTGCGTTTTGGATTTAGAAGCAGATATTTCCCTGTGCTTACTGCTGTTTCTTCCATATGCCGGTAATGGGCTGAAAACGCCTGTTTTGGGACTCTGCAGAGAAAGTCTCTGCAGACTGCTGAATCCACACACGGGTTTAACTCTGGAAGTTGAGTGCACACATTGACAACCGTTCTGTTAGATAGCTGCGTTTTGGATTTAGAAGCAGATATTTCCCTGTGCTTACTGCTGTTTCTTCCATATGCCGGTAATGGGCTGAAAACGCCTGTTTTGGGACTCTGCAGAGAAAGTGTTTGCAGACTGCTGAATCCACACACGGGTTTAACTCTGGAAGTTGAGTGCACACATTGACAACCGTTCTGTTAGATAGCTGCGTTTTGGATTTAGAAGCAGATATTTCCCTGTGCTTACTGCTGTTTCTTCCATATGCCGGTAATGGGCTGAAAACGCCTGTTTTGGGACTCTGCAGAGAATGTCTCTGCAGACTGCTGAATCCACACACGGGTTTAACTCTGGAAGTTGAGTGCACACATTGACAACCGTTCTGTTAGATAGCTGCGTTTTGGATTTAGAAGCAGATATTTCCCTGTGCTTACTGCTGTTTCTTCCATATGCCGGTAATGGGCTGAAAACGCCTGTTTTGGGACTCTGCAGAGAAAGTCTCTGCAGACTGCTGAATCCACACACTGGTTTAACTCTGGAAGTTGAGTGCACACATTGACAACCGTTCTGTTAGATAGCTGCGTTTTGGATTTAGAAGCAGATATTTCCCTGTGCTTACTGCTGTTTCTTCCATATGCCGGTAATGGGCTGAAAACGCCTGTTTTGGGACTCTGCAGAGAAAGTGTTTGCAGACTGCTGAATCCACATACGGGTTTAACACTGGAAGTTGAGTGCACACATTGACAACCGTTCTGTTAGATAGCTGCGTTTTGGATTTAGAAGCAGATATTTCCCTGTGCTTACTGCTGTTTCTTCCATATGCCGGTAATGGGCTGAAAACGCCTGTTTTGGGACTCTGCAGAGAAAGTCTCTGCAGACTGCTGAATCCACACACGGGTTTAACTCTGGAAGTTGAGTGCACACATTGACAACCGTTCTGTTAGATAGCTGCGTTTTGGATTTAGAAGCAGATATTTCCCTGTGCTTACTGCTGTTTCTTCCATATGCCGGTAATGGGCTGAAAACGCCTGTTTTGGGACTTTGCAGAGAAAGTCTCTGCAGACTGCTGAATCCACACACGGGTTTAACTCTGGAAGTTGAGTGCACACATTGACAACCGTTCTGTTAGATAGCTGCGTTTTGGATTTAGAAGCAGATATTTCCCTGTGCTTACTGCTGTTTCTTCCCTATGCCGGTAATGGGCTGAAGACGCCTGTTTTGGGACTCTGCAGAGAAAGTGTTTGCAGACTGCTGAATCCACACACGGGTTTAACTCTGGAAGTTGAGTGCACACATTGACAACCGTTCTGTTAGATAGCTGCGTTTTGGATTTAGAAGCAGATATTTCCCTGTGCTTACTGCTGTTTCTTCCATATGCCGGTAATGGGCTGAAAACGCCTGTTTTGGGACTCTGCAGAGAATGTCTCTGCAGACTGCTGAATCCACACACGGGTTTAACTCTGGAAGTTGAGTGCACACATTGACAACCGTTCTGTTAGATAGCTGCATTTTGGATTTAGAAGCAGATATTTCCCTGTGCTTACTGCTGTTTCTTCCATATGCCGGTAATGGGCTGAAAACGCCTGTTTTGGGACTCTGCAGAGAAAGTCTCTGCAGACTGCTGAATCCACACACGGGTTTAACTCTGGAAGTTGAGTGCACACATTGACAACCGTTCTGTTAGATAGCTGCGTTTTGGATTTAGAAGCAGATATTTCCCTGTGCTTACTGCTGTTTCTTCCATATGCCGGTAATGGGCTGAAAACGCCTGTTTTGGGACTCTGCAGAGAAAGTCTCTGCAGACTGCTGAATCCACACACGGGTTTAACTCTGGAAGTTGAGTGCACACATTGACATCCGTTCTGTTAGATAGCTGCGTTTTGGATTTAGAAGCAGATATTTCCCTGTGCTTACTGCTGTTTCTTCCATATGCCGGTAATGGGCTGAAAACGCCTGTTTTGGGACTCTGCAGAGAAAGTGTTTGCAGACTGCTGAATCCACACACGGGTTTAACTCTGGAAGTTGAGTGCACACATTGACAACCGTTCTGTTAGATAGCTGCGTTTTGGATTTAGAAGCAGATATTTCCCTGTGCTTACTGCTGTTTCTTCCATATGCCGGTAATGGGCTGAAAACGCCTGTTTTGGGACTCTGCAGAGAAAGTCTCTGCAGACTGCTGAATCCACACACGGGTTTAACTCTGGAAGTTGAGTGCACACATTGACAACCGTTCTGTTAGATAGCTGCGTTTTGGATTTAGAAGCAGATATTTCCCTGTGCTTACTGCTGTTTCTTCCATATGCCGGTAATGGGCTGAAAACGCCTGTTTTGGGACTCTGCAGAGAAAGTCTCTGCAGACTGCTGAATCCACACACGGGTTTAACTCTGGAAGTTGAGTGCACACATTGACAACCGTTCTGTTAGATAGCTGCGTTTTGGATTTAGAAGCAGATATTTCCCTGTGCTTACTGCTGTTTCTTCCATATGCCGGTAATGGGCTGAAAACGCCTGTTTTGGGACTCTGCAGAGAAAGTGTTTGCAGACTGCTGAATCCACACACGGGTTTAACTCTGGAAGTTGAGTGCACACATTGACAACCGTTCTGTTAGATAGCTGCGTTTTGGATTTAGAAGCAGATATTTCCCTGTGCTTACTGCTGTTTCTTCCATATGCCGGTAATGGGCTGAAAACGCCTGTTTTGGGACTCTGCAGAGAATGTCTCTGCAGACTGCTGAATCCACACACGGGTTTAACTCTGGAAGTTGAGTGCACACATTGACAACCGTTCTGTTAGATAGCTGCGTTTTGGATTTAGAAGCAGATATTTCCCTGTGCTTACTGCTGTTTCTTCCATATGCCGGTAATGGGCTGAAAACGCCTGTTTTGGGACTCTGCAGAGAAAGTCTCTGCAGACTGCTGAATCCACACACGGGTTTAACTCTGGAAGTTGAGTGCACACATTGACAACCGTTCTGTTAGATAGCTGTGTTTTGGATTTAGAAGCAGATATTTCCCTGTGCTTACTGCTGTTTCTTCCATATGCCGGTAATGGGCTGAAAACGCCTGTTTTGGGACTCTGCAGAGAAAGTCTCTGCAGACTGCTGAATCCACACACGGGTTTAACTCTGGAAGTTGAGTGCACACATTGACAACCGTTCTGTTAGATAGCTGCGTTTTGGATTTAGAAGCAGATATTTCCCTGTGCTTACTGCTGTTTCTTCCATATGCCGGTAATGGGCTGAAAACGCCTGTTTTGGGACTCTGCAGAGAAAGTCTCTGCAGACTGCTGAATCCACACACGGGTTTAACTCTGGAAGTTGAGTGCACACATTGACATCCGTTCTGTTAGATAGCTGCGTTTTGGATTTAGAAGCAGATATTTCCATGTGCTTACTGCTGTTTCTTCCATATGCCGGTAAAGGGCTGAAAACGCCTGTTTTGGGACTCTGCAGAGAAAGTGTTTGCAGACTGCTGAATCCACACACGGGTTTAACTCTGGAAGTTGAGTGCACACATTGACAACCGTTCTGTTAGATAGCTGCGTTTTGGATTTAGAAGCAGATATTTCCCTGGGCTTACTGCTGTTTCTTCCATATGCCGGTAATGGGCTGAAAACGACTGTTTTGGGACTCTGCAGAGAAAGTCTCTGCAGACTGCTGAAACCACACACGGGTTTAACTCTGGAAGTTGAGTGCACACATTGACAACCGTTCTGTTAGATAGCTGCGTTTTGGATTCAGAAGCAGATATTTCCCTGTGCTTACTGCTGTTTCTTCCATATGCCGGTAATGGGCTGAAAACGCCTGTTTTGGGACTCTGCAGAGAAAGTCTCTGCAGACTGCTGAATCCACACACGGGTTTAACTCTGGAAGTTGAGTGCACACATTGACAACCGTTCTGTTAGATAGCTGCGTTTTGGATTTAGAAGCAGATATTTCCCTGTGCTTACTGCTGTTTCTTCCATATGCCGGTAATGGGCTGAAAACGCCTGTTTTGGGACTCTGCAGAGAAAGTGTTTGCAGACTGCTGAATCCACACACGGGTTTAACTCTGGAAGTTGAGTGCACACATTGACAACCGTTCTGTTAGATAGCTGCGTTTTGGATTTAGAAGCAGATATTTCCCTGTGCTTACTGCTGTTTCTTCCATATGCCGGTAATGGGCTGAAAACGCCTGTTTTGGGACTCTGCAGAGAAAGTCTCTGCAGACTGCTGAATCCACACACGGGTTTAACTCTGGAAGTTGAGTGCACACATTGACAACCGTTCTGTTAGATAGCTGCGTTTTGGATTTAGAAGCAGATATTTCCCTGTGCTTACTGCTGTTTCTTCCATATGCCGGTAATGGGCTGAAAACGCCTGTTTTGGGACTCTGCAGAGAAAGTCTCTGCAGACTGCTGAATCCACACACGGGTTTAACTCTGGAAGTTGAGTGCACACATTGACAACTGTTCTGTTAGATAGCTGCGTTTTGGATTTAGAAGCAGATATTTCCCTGTGCTTACTGCTGTTTCTTCCATATGCCGGTAATGGGCTGAAAACGCCTGTTTTGGGACTCTGCAGAGAAAGTCTCTGCAGACTGCTGAATCCACACACGGGTTTAACTCTGGAAGTTGAGTGCACACATTGACAACCGTTCTGTTAGATAGCTGCGTTTTGGATTTAGAAGCAGATATTTCCCTGTGCTTACTGCTGTTTCTTCCATATGCCGGTAATGGGCTGTAAACGCCTGTTTTGGGACTCTGCAGAGAAAGTCTCTGCAGACTGCTGAATCCACACACGGGCTTAACTCTGGAAGTTGAGTGCACACATTGACAACCGTTCTGTTAGATAGCTGCGTTTTGGATTTAGAAGCAGATATTTCCCTGTGCTTACTGCTGTTTCTTCCATATGCCGGTAATGGGCTGAAAACGCCTGTTTTGGGACTCTGCAGAGAAAGTGTTTGCAGACTGCTGAATCCACACACGGGTTTAACTCTGGAAGTTGAGTGCACACATTGACAACCGTTCTGTTAGATAGCTGCGTTTTGGATTTAGAAGCAGATATTTCCCTGTGCTTACTGCTGTTTCTTCCATATGCCGGTAATGGGCTGAAAACGCCTGTTTTGGGACTCTGCAGAGAAAGTCTCTGCAGACTGCTGAATCCACACACGGGTTTAACTCTGGAAGTTGAGTGCACACATTGACAACCGTTCTGTTAGATAGCTGCGTTTTGGATTTAGAAGCAGATATTTCCCTGTGCTTACTGCTGTTTCTTCCATATGCCGGTAATGGGCTGAAAACGCCTGTTTTGGGACTCTGCAGAAAAAGTCTCTGCAGACTGCTGAATCCACACACGGGTTTAACTCTGGAAGTTGAGTGCACACATTGACAACCATTCTGTTAGATAGCTGCGTTTTGGATTTAGAAGCAGATATTTCCCTGTGCTTACTGCTGTTTCTTCCATATGCCGGTAATGGGCTGAAAACGCCTGTTTTGGGACTCTGCAGAGAAAGTCTCTGCAGACTGCTGAATCCACACACGGGTTTAACTCTGGAAGTTGAGTGCACACATTGACATCCGTTCTGTTAGATAGCTGCGTTTTGGATTTAGAAGCAGATATTTCCATGTGCTTACTGCTGTTTCTTCCATATGCCGGTAATGGGCTGAAAACGCCTGTTTTGGGACTCTGCAGAGAAAGTGTTTGCAGACTGCTGAATCCACACACGGGTTTAACTCTGGAAGTTGAGTGCACACATTGACAACCGTTCTGTTAGATAGCTGCGTTTTGGATTTAGAAGCAGATATTTCCCTGTGCTTACTGCTGTTTCTTCCATATGCCGGTAATGGGCTGAAAACGCCTGTTTTGGGACTCTGCAGAGAAAGTCTCTGCAGACTGCTGAATCCACACACGGGTTTAACTCTGGAAGTTGAGTGCACACATTGACAACCGTTCTGTTAGATAGCTGCGTTTTGGATTTAGAAGCAGATATTTCCCTGTGCTTACTGCTGTTTCTTCCATATGCCGGTAATGGGCTGAAAACGCCTGTTTTGGGACTCTGCAGAGAAAGTCTCTGCAGACTGCTGAATCCACACACGGGTTTAACTCTGGAAGTTGAGTGCACACATTGACAACCGTTCTGTTAGATAGCTGCGTTTTGGATTTAGAAGCAGATATTTCCCTGTGCTTACTGCTGTTTCTTCCATATGCCGGTAATGGGCTGAAAACGCCTGTTTTGGGACTCTGCAGAGAAAGTCTCTGCAGACTGCTGAATCCACACACGGGTTTAACTCTGGAAGTTGAGTGCACACATTGACAACCGTTCTGTTAGATAGCTGCGTTTTGGATTTAGAAGCAGATATTTCCCTGTGCTTACTGCTGTTTCTTCCATATGCCGGTAATGGGCTGAAAACGCCTGTTTTGGGACTCTGCAGAGAAAGTGTTTGCAGACTGCTGAATCCACACACGGGTTTAACTCTGGAAGTTGAGTGCACACATTGACAACCGTTCTGTTAGATAGCTGCGTTTTGGATTTAGAAGCAGATATTTCCCTGTGCTTACTGCTGTTTCTTCCCTATGCCGGTAATGGGCTGAAAACGCCTGTTTTGGGACTCTGCAGAGAAAGTGTTTGCAGACTGCTGAATCCACACACCGGATTAACTCTGGAAGTTGAGTGCACACATTGACAACCGTTCTGTTAGATAGCTGCGTTTTGGATTTAGAAGCAAATATTTCCCTGTGCTTACTGCTGTTTCTTCCATATGCCGGTAATGGGCTGAAAACGCCTGTTTTGGGACTCTGCAGAGAAAGTCTCTGCAGACTGCTGAATCCACACACGGGTTTAACTCTGGAAGTTGAGTGCCCACATTGACAACCGTTCTGTTAGATAGCTGCGTTTTGGATTTAGAAGCAGATATTTCCCTGTGCTTACTGCTGTTTCTTCATATGCCGGTAATGGGCTGAAAACGCCTGTTTTGGGACTCTGCAGAGAAAATCTCTGCAGACTGCTGAATCCACACACGGGTTTAACTCTGGAAGTTGAGTGCACACATTGACAACCGTTCTGTTAGATAGCTGCGTTTTGGATTTAGAAGCAGATATTTCCCTGTGCTTACTGCTGTTTCTTCCATATGCCGGTAATGGGCTGAAAACGCCTGTTTTGGGACTCTGCAGAGAAAGTCTCTGCAGACTGCTGAATCCACACACCGGATTAACTCTGGAAGTTGAGTGCACACATTGACAACCGTTCTGTTAGATAGCTGCGTTTTGGATTTAGAAGCAGATATTTCCCTGTGCTTACTGCTGTTTCTTCCATATGCCGGTAATGGGCTGAAAACGCCTGTTTTGGGACTCTGCAGAGAAAGTGTTTGCACACTGCTGAATCCACACACGGGTTTAACTCTGGAAGTTGAGTGCACACATTGACAACCGTTCTGTTAGATAGCTGCGTTTTGGATTTAGAAGCAGATATTTCCCTGTGCTTACTGCTGTTTCTTCCATATGCCGGTAATGGGCTGAAAACGCCTGTTTTGGGACTCTGCAGAGAAAGTCTCTGCAGACTGCTGAATCCACACACGGGTTTAACTCTGGAAGTTGAGTGCACACATTGACAACCGTTCTGTTAGATAGCTGCGTTTTGGATTTAGAAGCAGATATTTCCCTGTGCTTACTGCTGTTTCTTCCATATGCCGGTAATGGGCTGAAAACGCCTGTTTTGGGACTCTGCAGAGAAAGTCTCTGCAGACTGCTGAATCCACACACGGGTTTAACTCTGGAAGTTGAGTGCACACATTGACAACCGTTCTGTTAGATAGCTGCGTTTTGGATTTAGAAGCAGATATTTCCCTGTGCTTACTGCTGTTTCTTCCATATGCCGGTAATGGGCTGAAAACGCCTGTTTTGGGACTCTACAGAGAAAGTCTCTGCAGACTGCTGAATCCACACACGGGTTTAACTCTGGAAGTTGAGTGCACACATTGACATCCGTTCTGTTAGATAGCTGCGTTTTGGATTTAGAAACAGATATTTCCATGTGCTTACTGCTGTTTCTTCCATATGCCGGTAATGGGCTGAAAACGCCTGTTTTGGGACTCTGCAGAGAAAGTGTTTGCAGACTGCTGAATCCGCACACGGGTTTAACTCTGGAAGTTGAGTGCACACATTGACAACCGTTCTGTTAGATAGCTGCGTTTTGGATTTAGAAGCAGATATTTCCCTGTGCTTACTGCTGTTTCTTCCATATGCCGGTAATGGGCTGAAAACGCCTGTTTTGGGAGTCTGCAGAGAAAGTCTCTGCAGACTGCCGAATCCACACACGGATTTAACTCTGGAAGTTGAGTGCACACATTGACAACCGTTCTGTTAGATAGCTGCGTTTTGGATTTAGAAGCAGATATTTCCCTGTGCTTACTGCTGTTTCTTCCATATGCCGGTAATGGGCTGAAAACGCCTGTTTTGGGACTCTGCAGAGAAAGTCTCTGCAGACTGCTGAATCCACACACTGGTTTAACTCTGGAAGTTGAGTGCACACATTGACAACCGTTCTGTTAGATAGCTGCGTTTTGGATTTAGAAGCAGATATTTCCCTGTGCTTACTGCTGTTTCTTCCATATGCCGGTAATGGGCTGAAAACGCCTGTTTTGGGACTCTGCAGAGAATGTCTCTGCAGACTGCTGAATCCACACACGGGTTTAACTCTGGAAGTTGAGTGCACACATTGACAACCGTTCTGTTAGATAGCTGCGTTTTGGATTTAGAATCAGATATTTCCCTGTGCTTACTGCTGTTTCTTCCATATGCCGGTAATGGGCTGAAAACGCCTGTTTTGGGACTCTGCAGAGAAAGTCTCTGCAGACTGCCGAATCCACACACGGGTTTAACTCTGGAAGTTGAGTGCACACATTGACAACCGTTCTGTTAGATAGCTGCGTTTTGGATTTAGAAGCAGATATTTCCCTGTGCTTACTGCTGTTTCTTACATATGCCGGTAATGGGCTGAAAACGCCTGTTTTGGGACTCTGCAGGGAAAGTCTCTGCAGACTGCTGAATCCACACACGGGTTTAACTCTGGAAGTTGAGTGCACACATTGACAACCGTTCTGTTAGATAGCTGCGTTTTGGATTTAGAAGCAGATATTTCCCTGTGCTTACTGCTGTTTCTTCCATATGCCGGTAATGGGCTGAAAACGCCTGTTTTGGGACTCTGCAGAGAAAGTCTCCGCAGACTGCTGAAACCACACACGGGTTTAACTCTGGAAGTTGAGTGCACACATTGACAACCGTTCTGTTAGATAGCTGCGTTTTGGATTTAGAAGCAGATATTTCCCTGTGCTTACTGCTGTTTCTTCCATATGCCGGTAATGGGCTGAAAACGCCTGTTTTGGGACTCTGCAGAGAAAGTGTTTGCAGACTGCTGAATCCACACACGGGTTTAACTCTGGAAGTTGAGTGCACACATTGACAACCGTTCTGTTAGATAGCTGCGTTTTGGATTTAGAAGCAGATATTTCCCTGTGCTTACTGCTGTTTCTTCCATATGCCGGTAATGGGCTGAAAACGCCTGTTTTGGGACTCTGCAGAGAAAGTGTTTGCAGACTGCTGAATCCACACACGGGTTTAACTCTGGAAGTTGAGTGCACACATAGACAACCGTTCTGTTAGATAGCTGCGTTTTGGATTTAGAAGCAGATATTTCCCTGTGCTTACTGCTGTTTCTTCCATATGCCGGTAATGGGCTGAAAACGCCTGTTTTGGGACTCTGCAGAGAAAGTCTCTGCAGACTGCTGAATCCACACACGGGTTTAACTCTGGAAGTTGAGTGCACACATTGACAACCGTTCTGTTAGATAGCTGCGTTTTGGATTTAGAAGCAGATATTTCCCTGTGCTTACTGCTGTTTCTTCCATATGCCGGTAATGGGCTGAAAACGCCTGTTTTGGGACTCTGCAGAGAAAGTCTCTGCAGACTGCTGAATCCACACACGGGTTTAACTCTGGAAGTTGAGTGCACACATTGACAACCGTTCTGTTAGATAGCTGCGTTTTGGATTTAGAAGCAGATATTTCCCTGTGCTTACTGCTGTTTCTTCCATATGCCGGTAATGGGCTGAAAACGCCTGTTTTGGGACTCTGCAGAGAAAGTCTCTGCAGACTGCTGAATCCACACACGGGTTTAACTCTGGAAGTTGAGTGCACACATTGACAACCGTTCTGTTAGATAGCTGCGTTTTGGATTTAGAAGCAGATATTTCCCTGTGCTTACTGCTGTTTCTTCCATATGCCGGTAATGGGCTGAAAATGCCTGTTTTGGGACTCTGCAGAGAAAGTCTCTGCAGACTGCTGAATCCACACACGGGTTTAACTCTGGAAGTTGAGTGCACACATTGACAACCGTTCTGTTAGATAGCTGCGTTTTGGATTTAGAAGCAGATATTTCCCTGTGCTTACTGCTGTTTCTTCCATATGCCGGTAATGGACTGAAAACGCCTGTTTTGGGACTCTGCAGAGAAAGTCTCTGCAGACTGCTGAATCCACACACGGGTTTAACTCTGGAAGTTGAGTGCACACATTGACAACCGTTCTGTTAGATAGCTGCGTTTTGGATTTAGAAGCAGATATTTCCCTGTGCTTACTGCTGTTTCTTCCATATGCCGGTAATGGGCTGAAAACGCCTGTTTTGGGACTCTGCAGAGAAAGTGTTTGCAGACTGCTGAATCCACACACGGGTTTAACTCTGGAAGTTGAGTGCACACATTGACAACCGTTCTGTTAGATAGCTGCGTTTTGGATTTAGAAGCAGATATTTCCCTGTGCTTACTGCTGTTTCTTCCATATGCCGGTAATGGGCTGAAAACGCCTGTTTTGGGACTCTGCAGAGAAAGTCTCTGCAGACTGCTGAATCCACACACGGGTTTAACTCTGGAAGTTGAGTGCACACATTGACCACCGTTCTGTTAGATAGCTGCGTTTTGGATTTAGAAGCAGATATTTCCCTGTGCTTACTGCTGTTTCTTCCATATGCCGGTAATGGGCTGAAAACGCCTGTTTTGGGACTCTGCAGAGAAAGTCTCTGCAGACTGCTGAATCCACACACGGGTTTAACTCTGGAAGTTGAGTGCACACATTGACAACCGTTCTGTTAGATAGCTGCGTTTTGGATTTAGAAGCAGATATTTCCCTGTGCTTACTGCTGTTTCTTCCATATGCCGGTAATGGGCTGAAAACGCCTGTTTTGGGACTCTGCAGAGAAAGTGTTTGCAGACTGCTGAATCCACACACGGGTTTAACTCTGGAAGTTGAGTGCACACATTGACAACCGTTCTGTTAGATAGCTGCGTTTTGGATTTAGAAGCAGATATTTCCCTGTGCTTACTGCTGTTTCTTCCATATGCCGGTAATGGGCTGAAAACGCCTGTTTTGGGACTCTGCAGAGAAAGTGTTTGCAGACTGCTGAATCCACACACGGGTTTAACTCTGGAAGTTGAGTGCACACATTGACAACCGTTCTGTTAGATAGCTGCGTTTTGGATTTAGAAGCAGATATTTCCCTGTGCTTACTGCTGTTTCTTCCATATGCCGGTAATGGGCTGAAAACGCCTGTTTTGGGACTCTGCAGAGAAAGTCTCTGCAGACTGCTGAATCCACACACGGGTTTAACTCTGGAAGTTGAGTGCACACATTGACAACCGTTCTGTTAGATAGCTGCGTTTTGGATTTAGAAGCAGATATTTCCCTGTGCTTACTGCTGTTTCTTCCATATGCCGGTAATGGGCTGAAAACGCCTGTTTTGGGACTCTGCAGAGAAAGTCTCTGCAGACTGCTGAATCCACACACGGGTTTAACTCTGGAAGTTGAGTGCACACATTGACAACCGTTCTGTTAGATAGCTGCGTTTTGGATTTAGAAGCAGATATTTCCCTGTGCTTACTGCTGTTTCTTCCATATGCCGGTAATGGGCTGAAAACGCCTGTTTTGGGACTCTGCAGAGAAAGTCTCTGCAGACTGCTGAATCCACACACGGGTTTAACTCTGGAAGTTGAGTGCACACATTGACAACCGTTCTGTTAGATAGCTGCGTTTTGGATTTAGAAGCAGATATTTCCCTGTGCTTACTGCTGTTTCTTCCATATGCCGGTAATGGGCTGAAAACGCCTGTTTTGGGACTCTGCAGAGAAAGTGTTTGCAGACTGCTGAATCCACACACGGGTTTAACTCTGGAAGTTGAGTGCACACATAGACAACCGTTCTGTTAGATAGCTGCGTTTTGGATTTAGAAGCAGATATTTCCCTGTGCTTACTGCTGTTTCTTCCATATGCCGGTAATGGGCTGAAAACGCCTGTTTTGGGACTCTGCAGAGAAAGTCTCTGCAGACTGCTGAATCCACACACGGGTTTAACTCTGGAAGTTGAGTGCACACATTGACAACCGTTCTGTTAGATAGCTGCGTTTTGGATTTAGAAGCAGATATTTCCCTGTGCTTACTGCTGTTTCTTCCATATGCCGGTAATGGGCTGAAAACGCCTGTTTTGGGACTCTGCAGAGAAAGTCTCTGCAGACTGCTGAATCCACACACGGGTTTAACTCTGGAAGTTGAGTGCACACATTGACAACCGTTCTGTTAGATAGCTGCGTTTTGGATTTAGAAGCAGATATTTCCCTGTGCTTACTGCTGTTTCTTCCATATGCCGGTAATGGGCTGAAAACGCCTGTTTTGGGACTCTGCAGAGAAAGTCTCTGCAGACTGCTGAATCCACACACGGGTTTAACTCTGGAAGTTGAGTGCACACATTGACAACCGTTCTGTTAGATAGCTGCGTTTTGGATTTAGAAGCAGATATTTCCCTGTGCTTACTGCTGTTTCTTCCATATGCCGGTAATGGGCTGAAAACGCCTGTTTTGGGACTCTGCAGAGAAAGTCTCTGCAGACTGCTGAATCCACACACGGGTTTAACTCTGGAAGTTGAGTGCACACATTGACAACCGTTCTGTTAGATAGCTGCCTTTTGGATTTAGAAGCAGATATTTCCCTGTGCTTACTGCTGTTTCTTCCATATGCCGGTAATGGGCTGAAAACGCCTGTTTTGGGACTCTGCAGAGAAACTGTTTGCAGACTGCTGAATCCACACACGGGTTTAACTCTGGAAGTTGAGTGCACACATTGACAACCGTTCTGTTAGATAGCTGCGTTTTGGATTTAGAAGCAGATATTTCCCTGTGCTTACTGCTGTTTCTTCCATATGCCGGTAATGGGCTGAAAACGCCTGTTTTGGGACTCTGCAGAGAAAGTGTTTGCAGACTGCTGAATCCACACACGGGTTTAACTCTGGAAGTTGAGTGCACACATTGACAACCGTTCTGTTAGATAGCTGCGTTTTGGATTTAGAAGCAGATATTTCCCTGTGCTTACTGCTGTTTCTTCCATATGCCGGTAATGGGCTGAAAACGCCTGTTTTGGGACTCTGCAGAGAAAGTCTCTGCAGACTGCTGAATCCACACACGGGTTTAACTCTGGAAGTTGAGTGCACACATTGACCACCGTTCTGTTAGATAGCTGCGTTTTGGATTTAGAAGCAGATATTTCCCTGTGCTTACTGCTGTTTCTTCCATATGCCGGTAATGGGCTGAAAACGCCTGTTTTGGGACTCTGCAGAGAAAGTCTCTGCAGACTGCTGAATCCACACACGGGTTTAACTCTGGAAGTTGAGTGCACACATTGACAACCGTTCTGTTAGATAGCTGCGTTTTGGATTTAGAAGCAGATATTTCCCTGTGCTTACTGCTGTTTCTTCCATATGCCGGTAATGGGCTGAAAACGCCTGTTTTGGGACTCTGCAGAGAAAGTGTTTGCAGACTGCTGAATCCACACACGGGTTTAACTCTGGAAGTTGAGTGCACACATTGACAACCGTTCTGTTAGATAGCTGCGTTTTGTATTTAGAAGCAGATATTTCCCTGTGCTTACTGCTGTTTCTTCCATATGCCGGTAATGGGCTGAAAACGCCTGTTTTGGGACTCTGCAGAGAAAGTGTTTGCAGACTGCTGAATCCACACACGGGTTTAACTCTGGAAGTTGAGTGCACACATTGACAACCGTTCTGTTAGATAGCTGCGTTTTGGATTTAGAAGCAGATATTTCCCTGTGCTTACTGCTGTTTCTTCCATATGCCGGTAATGGGCTGAAAACGCCTGTTTTGGGACTCTGCAGAGAAAGTCTCTGCAGACTGCTGAATCCACACACGGGTTTAACTCTGGAAGTTGAGTGCACACATTGACAACCGTTCTGTTAGATAGCTGCGTTTTGGATTTAGAAGCAGATATTTCCCTGTGCTTACTGCTGTTTCTTCCATATGCCGGTAATGGGCTGAAAACGCCTGTTTTGGGACTCTGCAGAGAAAGTCTCTGCAGACTGCTGAATCCACACACGGGTTTAACTCTGGAAGTTGAGTGCACACATTGACAACCGTTCTGTTAGATAGCTGCGTTTTGGATTTAGAAGCAGATATTTCCCTGTGCTTACTGCTGTTTCTTCCATATGCCGGTAATGGGCTGAAAATGCCTGTTTTGGGACTCTGCAGAGAAAGTCTCTGCAGACTGCTGAATCCACACACGGGTTTAACTCTGGAAGTTGAGTGCACACATTGACAACCGTTCTGTTAGATAGCTGCGTTTTGGATTTAGAAGCAGATATTTCCCTGTGCTTACTGCTGTTTCTTCCATATGCCGGTAATGGGCTGAAAACGCCTGTTTTGGGACTCTGCAGAGAAAGTCTCTGCAGACTGCTGAATCCACACACGGGTTTAACTCTGGAAGTTGAGTGCACACATAGACAACCGTTCTGTTAGATAGCTGCGTTTTGGATTTAGAAGCAGATATTTCCCTGTGCTTACTGCTGTTTCTTCCATATGCCGGTAATGGGCTGAAAACGCCTGTTTTGGGACTCTGCAGAGAAAGTGTTTGCAGACTGCTGAATCCACACACGGGTTTAACTCTGGAAGTTGAGTGCACACATTGACAACCGTTCTGTTAGATAGCTGCGTTTTGGATTTAGAAGCAGATATTTCCCTGTGCTTACTGCTGTTTCTTCCATATGCCGGTAATGGGCTGAAAACGCCTGTTTTGGGACTCTGCAGAGAAAGTCTCTGCAGACTGCTGAATCCACACACGGGTTTAACTCTGGAAGTTGAGTGCACACATTGACCACCGTTCTGTTAGATAGCTGCGTTTTGGATTTAGAAGCAGATATTTCCCTGTGCTTACTGCTGTTTCTTCCATATGCCGGTAATGGGCTGAAAACGCCTGTTTTGGGACTCTGCAGAGAAAGTCTCTGCAGACTGCTGAATCCACACACGGGTTTAACTCTGGAAGTTGAGTGCACACATTGACAACCGTTCTGTTAGATAGCTGCGTTTTGGATTTAGAAGCAGATATTTCCCTGTGCTTACTGCTGTTTCTTCCATATGCCGGTAATGGGCTGAAAACGCCTGTTTTGGGACTCTGCAGAGAAAGTCTCTGCAGACTGCTGAATCCACACACGGGTTTAACTCTGGAAGTTGAGTGCACACATTGACAACCGTTCTGTTAGATAGCTGCGTTTTGTATTTAGAAGCAGATATTTCCCTGTGCTTACTGCTGTTTCTTCCATATGCCGGTAATGGGCTGAAAACGCCTGTTTTGGGACTCTGCAGAGAAAGTCTCTGCAGACTGCTGAATCCACACACTGGTTTAACTCTGGAAGTTGAGTGCACACATTGACAACCGTTCTGTTAGATAGCTGCGTTTTGGATTTAGAAGCAGATATTTCCCTGTGCTTACTGCTGTTTCTTCCATATGCCGGTAATGGGGCTGAAAACGCCTGTTTTGGGACTCTGCAGAGAAAGTGTTTGCAGACTGCTGAATCCACACACGGGTTTAACTCTGGAAGTTGAGTGCACACATTGACAACCGTTCTGTTAGATAGCTGCGTTTTGGATTTAGAAGCAGATATTTCCCTGTGCTTACTGCTGTTTCTTCCATATGCCGGTAATGGGCTGAAAATGACTGTTTTGGGACTCTGCAGAGAAAGTCTCTGCAGACTGCTGAATCCACACACGGGTTTAACTCTGGAAGTTGAGTGCACACATTGACAACCGTTCTGTTAGATAGCTGCGTTTTGGATTTAGAAGCAGATATTTCCCTGTGCTTACTGCTGTTTCTTCCATATGCCGGTAATGGGCTGAAAACGCCTGTTTTGGGACTCTGCAGAGAAAGTGTTTGCAGACTGCTGAATCCACACACGGGTTTAACTCTGGAAGTTGAGTGCACACATAGACAACCGTTCTGTTAGATAGCTGCGTTTTGGATTTAGAAGCAGATATTTCCCTGTGCTTACTGCTGTTTCTTCCATATGCCGGTAATGGGCTGAAAACGCCTGTTTTGGGACTCTGCAGAGAAAGTCTCTGCAGACTGCTGAATCCACACACGGGTTTAACTCTGGAAGTTGAGTGCACACATTGACAACCGTTCTGTTAGATAGCTGCGTTTTGGATTTAGAAGCAGATATTTCCCTGTGCTTACTGCTGTTCTTCCATATGCCGGTAATGGGCTGAAAACGCCTGTTTTGGGACTCTGCAGAGAAAGTCTCTGCAGACTGCTGAATCCACACACGGGTTTAACTCTGGAAGTTGAGTGCACACATTGACAACCGTTCTGTTAGATAGCTGCGTTTTGGATTTAGAAGCAGATATTTCCCTGTGCTTACTGCTGTTTCTTCCATATGCCGGTAATGGGCTGAAAACGCCTGTTTTGGGACTCTGCAGAGAAAGTCTCTGCAGACTGCTGAATCCACACACGGGTTTAACTCTGGAAGTTGAGTGCACACATTGACAACCGTTCTGTTAGATAGCTGCGTTTTGGATTTAGAAGCAGATATTTCCCTGTGCTTACTGCTGTTTCTTCCATATGCCGGTAATGGGCTGAAAACGCCTGTTTTGGGACTCTGCAGAGAAAGTCTCTGCAGACTGCTGAATCCACACACGGGTTTAACTCTGGAAGTTGAGTGCACACATTGACAACCGTTCTGTTAGATAGCTGCGTTTTGGATTTAGAAGCAGATATTTCCCTGTGCTTACTGCTGTTTCTTCCATATGCCGGTAATGGGCTGAAAATGACTGTTTTGGGACTCTGCAGAGAAAGTCTCTGCAGACTGCTGAATCCACACACGGGTTTAACTCTGGAAGTTGAGTGCACACATTGACAACCGTTCTGTTAGATAGCTGCGTTTTGGATTTAGAAGCAGATATTTCCCTGTGCTTACTGCTGTTTCTTCCATATGCCGGTAATGGGCTGAAAACGCCTGTTTTGGGACTCTGCAGAGAAAGTGTTTGCAGACTGCTGAATCCACACACGGGTTTAACTCTGGAAGTTGAGTGCACACATTGACAACCGTTCTGTTAGATAGCTGCGTTTTGGATTTAGAAGCAGATATTTCCCTGTGCTTACTGCTGTTTCTTCCATATGCCGGTAATGGGCTGAAAACGCCTGTTTTGGGACTCTGCAGAGAAAGTCTCTGCAGACTGCTGAATCCACACACGGGTTTAACTCTGGAAGTTGAGTGCACACATTGACAACCGTTCTGTTAGATAGCTGCGTTTTGGATTTAGAAGCAGATATTTCCCTGTGCTTACTGCTGTTTCTTCCATATGCCGGTAATGGGCTGAAAACGCCTGTTTTGGGACTCTGCAGAGAAAGTCTCTGCAGACTGCTGAATCCACACACGGGTTTAACTCTGGAAGTTGAGTGCACACATTGACCACCGTTCTGTTAGATAGCTGCGTTTTGGATTTAGAAGCAGATATTTCCCTGTGCTTACTGCTGTTTCTTCCATATGCCGGTAATGGGCTGAAAACGCCTGTTTTGGGACTCTGCAGAGAAAGTCTCTGCAGACTGCTGAATCCACACACGGGTTTAACTCTGGAAGTTGAGTGCACACATTGACAACCGTTCTGTTAGATAGCTGCGTTTTGGATTTAGAAGCAGATATTTCCCTGTGCTTACTGCTGTTTCTTCCATATGCCGGTAATGGGCTGAAACGCCTGTTTTGGGACTCTGCAGAGAAAGTGTTTGCAGACTGCTGAATCCACACACGGGTTTAACTCTGGAAGTTGAGTGCACACATTGACAACCGTTCTGTTAGATAGCTGCGTTTTGTATTTAGAAGCAGATATTTCCCTGTGCTTACTGCTGTTTCTTCCATATGCCGGTAATGGGCTGAAAACGCCTGTTTTGGGACTCTGCAGAGAAAGTGTTTGCAGACTGCTGAATCCACACACGGGTTTAACTCTGGAAGTTGAGTGCACACATTGACAACCGTTCTGTTAGATAGCTGCGTTTTGGATTTAGAAGCAGATATTTCCCTGTGCTTACTGCTGTTTCTTCCATATGCCGGTAATGGGCTGAAAACGCCTGTTTTGGGACTCTGCAGAGAAAGTCTCTGCAGACTGCGGAATCCACACACGGGTTTAACTCTGGAAGTTGAGTGCACACATTGACAACCGTTCTGTTAGATAGCTGCGTTTTGGATTTAGAAGCAGATATTTCCCTGTGCTTACTGCTGTTTCTTCCATATGCCGGTAATGGGCTGAAAACGCCTGTTTTGGGACTCTGCAGAGAAAGTCTCTGCAGACTGCTGAATCCACACACGGGTTTAACTCTGGAAGTTGAGTGCACACATTGACAACCGTTCTGTTAGATAGCTGCGTTTTGGATTTAGAAGCAGATATTTCCCTGTGCTTACTGCTGTTTCTTCCATATGCCGGTAATGGGCTGAAAATGCCTGTTTTGGGACTCTGCAGAGAAAGTCTCTGCAGACTGCTGAATCCACACACGGGTTTAACTCTGGAAGTTGAGTGCACACATTGACAACCGTTCTGTTAGATAGCTGCGTTTTGGATTTAGAAGCAGATATTTCCCTGTGCTTACTGCTGTTTCTTCCATATGCCGGTAATGGACTGAAAACGCCTGTTTTGGGACTCTGCAGAGAAAGTGTTTGCAGACTGCTGAATCCACACACGGGTTTAACTCTGGAAGTTGAGTGCACACATTGACAACCGTTCTGTTAGATAGCTGCGTTTTGGATTTAGAAGCAGATATTTCCCTGTGCTTACTGCTGTTTCTTCCATATGCCGGTAATGGGCTGAAAACGCCTGTTTTGGGACTCTGCAGAGAAAGTGTTTGCAGACTGCTGAATCCACACACGGGTTTAACTCTGGAAGTTGAGTGCACACATTGACAACCGTTCTGTTAGATAGCTGCGTTTTGGATTTAGAAGCAGATATTTCCCTGTGCTTACTGCTGTTTCTTCCATATGCCGGTAATGGGCTGAAAACGCCTGTTTTGGGACTCTGCAGAGAAAGTCTCTGCAGACTGCTGAATCCACACACGGGTTTAACTCTGGAAGTTGAGTGCACACATTGACCACCGTTCTGTTAGATAGCTGCGTTTTGGATTTAGAAGCAGATATTTCCCTGTGCTTACTGCTGTTTCTTCCATATGCCGGTAATGGGCTGAAAACGCCTGTTTTGGGACTCTGCAGAGAAAGTCTCTGCAGACTGCCGAATCCACACACGGGTTTAACTCTGGAAGTTGAGTGCACACATTGACAACCGTTCTGTTAGATAGCTGCGTTTTGGATTTAGAAGCAGATATTTCCCTGTGCTTATTGCTGTTTCTTCCATATGCCGGTAATGGGCTGAAAACGCCTGTTTTGGGACTCTGCAGAGAAAGTGTTTGCAGACTGCTGAATCCACACATGGGTTTAACTCTGGAAGTTGAGTGCACACATTGACAACCGTTCTGTTAGATAGCTGCGTTTTGGATTTAGAAGCAGATATTTCCCTGTGCTTACTGCTGTTTCTTCCATATGCCGGTAATGGGCTGAAAACGCCTGTTTTGGGACTCTGCAGAGAAAGTGTTTGCAGACTGCTGAATCCACACACGGGTTTAACTCTGGAAGTTGAGTGCACACATTGACAACCGTTCTGTTAGATAGCTGCGTTTTGGATTTAGAAGCAGATATTTCCCTGTGCTTACTGCTGTTTCTTCCATATGCCGGTAATGGGCTGAAAACGCCTGTTTTGGGACTCTGCAGAGAAAGTGTTTGCAGACTGCTGAATCCACACACGGGTTTAACTCTGGAAGTTGAGTGCACACATTGACAACCGTTCTGTTAGATAGCTGCGTTTTGGATTTAGAAGCAGATATTTCCCTGTGCTTACTGCTGTTTCTTCCATATGCCGGTAATGGGCTGAAAACGCCTGTTTTGGGACTCTGCAGAGAAAGTCTCTGCAGACTGCTGAATCCACACACGGGTTTAACTCTGGAAGTTGAGTGCACACATTGACAACTGTTCTGTTAGATAGCTGCGTTTTGGATTTAGAAGCAGATATTTCCCTGTGCTTACTGCTGTTTCTTCCATATGCCGGTAATGGGCTGAAAACGCCTGTTTTGGGACTCTGCAGAGAAAGTGTTTGCAGACTGCTGAATCCACACACGGGT
>NW_026989573.1:0-62777 GCF_030222135.1 Aotus nancymaae | reverse complement strand
GGTTGTCAATGTGTGCACTCAACTTCCAGAGTTAAACCCGTGTGTGGATTCAGCAGTCTGCAAACACTTTCTCTGCAGGGTCCCAAAACAGGCGTTTTCAGCCCATTACCGGCATATGGAAGAAACAGCAGTAAGCACAGGGAAATATCTGCTTCTAAATCCAAAACGCAGCTATCTAACAGAACGGTTGTCAATGTGTGCACTCAACTTCCAGAGTTAAACCCGTGTGTGGATTCAGCAGTCTGCAAACACTTTCTCTGCAGAGTCCCAAAACAGGCGTTTTCAGCCCATTACCGGCATATGGAAGAAACAGCAGTAAGCACAGGGAAATATCTGCTTCTAAATCCAAAACGCAGCTATCTAACAGAACGGTTGTCAATGTGTGCACTCAACTTCCAGAGTTAAACCCGTGTGTGGATTCAGCAGTCTGCAAACACTTTCTCTGCAGAGTCCCAAAACAGGCGTTTTCAGCCCATTACCTGCATATGGAAGAAACAGCAGTAAGCACAGGGAAATATCTGCTTCTAAATCCAAAACGCAGCTATCTAACAGAACGGTTGTCAATGTGTGCACTCAACTTCCAGAGTTAAACCCGTGTGTGGATTCAGCAGTCTGCAAACACTTTCTCTGCAGAGTCCCAAAACAGGCGTTTTCAGCCCATTACCGGCATGTGGAAGAAACAGCAGTAAGCACAGGGAAATATCTGCTTCTAAATCCAAAACGCAGCTATCTAACAGAACGGTTGTCAATGTGTGCACTCAACTTCCAGAGTTAAACCCGTGTGTGGATTCAGCAGTCTGCAAACACTTTCTCTGCAGAGTCCCAAAACAGGCGTTTTCAGCCCATTACCGGCATATGGAAGAAACAGCAGTAAGCACAGGGAAATATCTGCTTCTAAATCCAAAACGCAGCTATCTAACAGAACGGTTGTCAATGTGTGCACTCAACTTCCAGAGTTAAACCCGTGTGTGGATTCAGCAGTCTGCAAACACTTTCTCTGCAGAGTCCCAAAACAGGCGTTTTCAGCCCATTACCGGCATATGGAAGAAACAGCAGTATGCACAGGGAAATATCTGCTTCTAAATCCAAAACGCAGCTATCTAACAGAACGGTTGTCAATGTGTGCACTCAACTTCCAGAGTTAAACCCGTGTGTGGATTCAGCAGTCTGCAAACACTTTCTCTGCAGAGTCCCAAAACAGGCGTTTTCAGCCCATTACCGGCATATGGAAGAAACAGCAGTAAGCACAGGGAAATATCTGCTTCTAAATCCAAAACGCAGCTATCTAACAGAACGGTTGTCAATGTGTGCACTCAACTTCCAGAGTTAAACCCGTGTGTGGATTCAGCAGTCTGCAAACACTTTCTCTGCAGAGTCCCAAAACAGGCGTTTTCAGCCCATTACCGGCATATGGAAGAAACAGCAGTAAGCACAGGGAAATATCTGCTTCTAAATCCAAAACGCAGCTATCTAACAGAACGGTTGTCAATGTGTGCACTCAACTTCCAGAGTTAAACCCGTGTGTGGATTCAGCAGTCTGCAAACACTTTCTCTGCAGAGTCCCAAAACAGGCGTTTTCACCCCATTACGGGCATATGGAAGAAACAGCAGTAAGCAGAGGGAAATATCTGCTTCTAAATCCAAAACGCAGCTATCTAACAGAACGGTTGTCAATGTGTGCACTCAACTTCCAGAGTTAAACCCGTGTGTGGATTCAGCAGTCTGCAAACACTTTCTCTGCAGGGTCCCAAAACAGGCGTTTTCAGCCCATTACCGGCATATGGAAGAAACAGCAGTAAGCACAGGGAAATATCTGCTTCTAAATCCAAAACGCAGCTATCTAACAGAACGGTTGTCAATGTGTGCACTCAACTTCCAGAGTTAAACCCGTGTGTGGATTCAGCAGTCTGCAAACACTTTCTCTGCAGAGTCCCAAAACAGGCGTTTTCAGCCCATTACCGGCATATGGAAGAAACAGCAGTAAGCACAGGGAAATATCTGCTTCTAAATCCAAAACGCAGCTATCTAACAGAACGGTTGTCAATGTGTGCACTCAACTTCCAGAGTTAAACCCGTGTGTGGATTCAGCAGTCTGCAAACACTTTCTCTGCAGAGTCCCAAAACAGGCGTTTTCAGCCCATTACCGGCATATGGAAGAAACAGCAGTAAGCACAGGGAAATATCTGCTTCTAAATCCAAAACGCAGCTATCTAACAGAACGGTTGTCAATGTGTGCACTCAACTTCCAGAGTTAAACCCGTGTGTGGATTCAGCAGTCTGCAAACACTTTCTCTGCAGAGTCCCAAAACAGGCGTTTTCAGCCCATTACCGGCATGTGGAAGAAACAGCAGTAAGCACAGGGAAATATCTGCTTCTAAATCCAAAACGCAGCTATCTAACAGAACGGTTGTCAATGTGTGCACTCAACTTCCAGAGTTAAACCCGTGTGTGGATTCAGCAGTCTGCAAACACTTTCTCTGCAGAGGCCCAAAACAGGCGTTTTCAGCCCATTACCGGCATATGGAAGAAACAGCAGTAAGCACAGGGAAATATCTGCTTCTAAATCCAAAACGCAGCTATCTAACAGAACGGTTGTCAATGTGTGCACTCAACTTCCAGAGTTAAACCCGTGTGTGGATTCAGCAGTCTGCAAACACTTTCTCTGCAGAGTCCCAAAACAGGCGTTTTCAGCCCATTACCGGCATATGGAAGAAACAGCAGTAAGCACAGGGAAATATCTGCTTCTAAATCCAAAACGCAGCTATCTAACAGAACGGTTGTCAATGTGTGCACTCAACTTCCAGAGTTAAACCCGTGTGTGGATTCAGCAGTCTGCAAACACTTTCTCTGCAGGGTCCCAAAACAGGCGTTTTCAGCCCATTACCGGCATATGGAAGAAACAGCAGTAAGCACAGGGAAATATCTGCTTCTAAATCCAAAACGCAGCTATCTAACAGAACGGTTGTCAATGTGTGCACTCAACTTCCAGAGTTAAACCCGTGTGTGGATTCAGCAGTCTGCAAACATCTTCTCTGCAGAGTCCCAAAACAGGCGTTTTCAGCCCATTACCGGCATATGGAAGAAACAGCAGTAAGCACAGGGAAATATCTGCTTCTAAATCCAAAACGCAGCTATCTAACAGAACGGTTGTCAATGTGTGCACTCAACTTCCAGAGTTAAACCCGTGTGTGGATTCAGCAGTCTGCAAACACTTTCTCTGCAGAGTCCCAAAACAGGCGTTTTCAGCCCATTACCGGCATATGGAAGAAACAGCAGTAAGCACAGGGAAATATCTGCTTCTAAATCCAAAACGCAGCTATCTAACAGAACGGTTGTCAATGTGTGCACTCAACTTCCAGAGTTAAACCCGTGTGTGGATTCAGCAGTCTGCAAACACTTTCTCTGCAGAGTCCCAAAACAGGCGTTTTCAGCCCATTACCGGCATATGGAAGAAACAGCAGTAAGCACAGGGAAATATCTGCTTCTAAATCCAAAACGCAGCTATCTAACTGAACGGTTGTCAATGTGTGCACTCAACTTCCAGAGTTAAACCCGTGTGTGGATTCAGCAGTCTGCAAACACTTTCTCTGCAGAGTCCCAAAACAGGCGTTTTCAGCCCATTACCGGCATATGGAAGAAACAGCAGTAAGCACAGGGAAATATCTGCTTCTAAATCCAAAACGCAGCTATCTAACAGAACGGTTGTCAATGTGTGCACTCAACTTCCAGAGTTAAACCCGTGTGTGGATTCA
Organism: Aotus nancymaae; assembly: GCF_030222135.1. NCBI lineage: Eukaryota > Metazoa > Chordata > Mammalia > Primates > Aotidae > Aotus > Aotus nancymaae. The sequence continues at coordinate 59,025 of NW_026989573.1, read as the reverse complement.
GCAGTCTGCAAACACTTTCTCTGCAGAGTCCCAAAACAGGCGTTTTCAGCCCATTACCGGCATATGGAAGAAACAGCAGTAAGCACAGGGAAATATCTGCTTCTAAATCCAAAACGCAGCTATCTAACAGAACGGCTGTCAATGTGTGCACTCAACTTCCAGAGTTAAACCCGTGTGTGGATTCAGCAGTCTGCAAACACTTTCTCTGCAGAGTCCCAAAACAGGCGTTTTCAGCCCATTACCGGCATATGGAAGAAACAGCAGTAAGCACAGGGAAATATCTGCTTCTAAATCCAAAACGCAGCTATCTAACAGAACGGTTGTCAATGTGTGCACTCAACTTCCAGAGTTAAACCCGTGTGTGGATTCAGCAGTCTGCAAACACTTTCTCTGCAGAGTCCCAAAACAGGCGTTTTCAGCCCATTACCGGCATATGGAAGAAACAGCAGTAAGCACAGGGAAATATCTGCTTCTAAATCCAAAACGCAGCTATCTAACAGAACGGTTGTCAATGTGTGTACTCAACTTCCAGAGTTAAACCCGTGTGTGGATTCAGCAGTCTGCAAACACTTTCTCTGCAGAGTCCCAAAACAGGCGTTTTCAGCCCATTACCGGCATATGGAAGAAACAGCAGTAAGCACAGGGAAATATCTGCTTCTAAATCCAAAACGCAGCTATCTAACAGAACGGTTGTCAATGTGTGCACTCAACCTCCAGAGTTAAACCCGTGTGTGGATTCAGCAGTCTGCAAACACTTTCTCTGCAGAGTCCCAAAACAGGCGTTTTCAGCCCATTACCGGCATATGGAAGAAACAGCAGTAAGCACAGGGAAATATCTGCTTCTAAATCCAAAACGCAGCTATCTAACAGAACGGTTGTCAATGTGTGCACTCAACTTCCAGAGTTAAACCCGTGTGTGGATTCAGCAGTCTGCAAACACTTTCACTGCAGAGTCCCAAAACAGGCGTTTTCAGCCCATTACCGGCATATGGAAGAAACAGCAGTAAGCACAGGGAAATATCTGCTTCTAAATCCAAAACGCAGCTATCTAACAGAACGGTTGTCAATCTGTGCACTCAAATTCCAGAGTTAAACCCGTGTGTGGATTCAGCAGTCTGCAAACACTTTCTCTGCAGAGTCCCAAAACAGGCGTTTTCAGCCCATTACCGGCATATGGAAGAAACAGCAGTAAGCACAGGGAAATATCTGCTTCTAAATCCAAAACGCAGCTATCTAACAGAACGGTTGTCAATGTGTGCACTCAACTTCCAGAGTTAAACCCGTGTGTGGATTCAGCAGTCTGCAAACACTTTCTCTGCAGAGTCCCAAAACAGGCGTTTTCAGCCCATTATCGGCATATGGAAGAAACAGCAGTAAGCACAGGGAAATATCTGCTTCTAAATCCAAAACGCAGCTATCTAACAGAACGGTTGTCAATGTGTGCACTCAACTTCCAGAGTTAAACCCGTGTGTGGATTCAGCAGTCTGCAAACACTTTCTCTGCAGAGTCCCAAAACAGGCGTTTTCAGCCCATTACCGGCATATGGAAGAAACAGCAGTAAGCACAGGGAAATATCTGCTTCTAAATCCAAAACGCAGCTATCTAACAGAACGGTTGTCAATGTGTGCACTCAACTTCCAGAGTTAAACCCGTGTGTGGATTCAGCAGTCTGCAAACACTTTCTCTGCAGAGTCCCAAAACAGGCGTTTTCAGCCCATTACCGGCATATGGAAGAAACAGCAGTAAGCACAGGGAAATATCTGCTTCTAAATCCAAAACGCAGCTATCTAACAGAACGGTTGTCAATGTGTGCACTCAACTTCCAGAGTTAAACCCGTGTGTGGATTCAGCAGTCTGCAAACACTTTCTCTGCAGAGTCCCAAAACAGGCGTTTTCAGCCCATTACCTGCATATGGAAGAAACAGCAGTAAGCACAGGGAAATATCTGCTTCTAAATCCAAAACGCAGCTATCTAACAGAACGGTTGTCAATGTGTGCACTCAACTTCCAGAGTTAAACCCGTGTGTGGATTCAGCAGTCTGCAAACACTTTCTCTGCAGAGTCCCAAAACAGGCGTTTTCAGCCCATTACCGGCATGTGGAAGAAACAGCAGTAAGCACAGGGAAATATCTGCTTCTAAATCCAAAACGCAGCTATCTAACAGAACGGTTGTCAATGTGTGCACTCAACTTCCAGAGTTAAACCCGTGTGTGGATTCAGCAGTCTGCAAACACTTTCTCTGCAGAGTCCCAAAACAGGCGTTTTCAGCCCATTACCGGCATATGGAAGAAACAGCAGTAAGCACAGGGAAATATCTGCTTCTAAATCCAAAACGCAGCTATCTAACAGAACGGTTGTCAATGTGTGCACTCAACTTCCAGAGTTAAACCCGTGTGTGGATTCAGCAGTCTGCAAACACTTTCTCTGCAGAGTCCCAAAACAGGCGTTTTCAGCCCATTACCGGCATATGGAAGAAACAGCAGTATGCACAGGGAAATATCTGCTTCTAAATCCAAAACGCAGCTATCTAACAGAACGGTTGTCAATGTGTGCACTCAACTTCCAGAGTTAAACCCGTGTGTGGATTCAGCAGTCTGCAAACACTTTCTCTGCAGAGTCCCAAAACAGGCGTTTTCAGCCCATTACCGGCATATGGAAGAAACAGCAGTAAGCAGAGGGAAATATCTGCTTCTAAATCCAAAACGCAGCTATCTAACAGAACGGTTGTCAATGTGTGCACTCAACTTCCAGAGTTAAACCCGTGTGTGGATTCAGCAGTCTGCAAACACTTTCTCTGCAGAGTCCCAAAACAGGCGTTTTCACCCCATTACGGGCATATGGAAGAAACAGCAGTAAGCAGAGGGAAATATCTGCTTCTAAATCCAAAACGCAGCTATCTAACAGAACGGTTGTCAATGTGTGCACTCAACTTCCAGAGTTAAACCCGTGTGTGGATTCAGCAGTCTGCAAACACTTTCTCTGCAGGGTCCCAAAACAGGCGTTTTCAGCCCATTACCGGCATATGGAAGAAACAGCAGTAAGCACAGGGAAATATCTGCTTCTAAATCCAAAACGCAGCTATCTAACAGAACGGTTGTCAATGTGTGCACTCAACTTCCAGAGTTAAACCCGTGTGTGGATTCAGCAGTCTGCAAACACTTTCTCTGCAGAGTCCCAAAACAGGCGTTTTCAGCCCATTACCGGCATATGGAAGAAACAGCAGTAAGCACAGGGAAATATCTGCTTCTAAATCCAAAACGCAGCTATCTAACAGAACGGTTGTCAATGTGTGCACTCAACTTCCAGAGTTAAACCCGTGTGTGGATTCAGCAGTCTGCAAACACTTTCTCTGCAGAGTCCCAAAACAGGCGTTTTCAGCCCATTACCGGCATATGGAAGAAACAGCAGTAAGCACAGGGAAATATCTGCTTCTAAATCCAAAACGCAGCTATCTAACAGAACGGTTGTCAATGTGTGCACTCAACTTCCAGAGTTAAACCCGTGTGTGGATTCAGCAGTCTGCAAACACTTTCTCTGCAGAGGCCCAAAACAGGCGTTTTCAGCCCATTACCGGCATATGGAAGAAACAGCAGTAAGCACAGGGAAATATCTGCTTCTAAATCCAAAACGCAGCTATCTAACAGAACGGTTGTCAATGTGTGCACTCAACTTCCAGAGTTAAACCCGTGTGTGGATTCAGCAGTCTGCAAACATCTTCTCTGCAGAGTCCCAAAACAGGCGTTTTCAGCCCATTACCGGCATATGGAAGAAACAGCAGTAAGCACAGGGAAATATCTGCTTCTAAATCCAAAACGCAGCTATCTAACAGAACGGTTGTCAATGTGTGCACTCAACTTCCAGAGTTAAACCCGTGTGTGGATTCAGCAGTCTGCAAACACTTTCTCTGCAGAGTCCCAAAACAGGCGTTTTCAGCCCATTACCGGCATATGGAAGAAACAGCAGTAAGCACAGGGAAATATCTGCTTCTAAATCCAAAACGCAGCTATCTAACAGAACGGTTGTCAATGTGTGCACTCAACTTCCAGAGTTAAACCCGTGTGTGGATTCAGCAGTCTGCAAACACTTTCTCTGCAGAGTCCCAAAACAGGCGTTTTCAGCCCATTACCGGCATATGGAAGAAACAGCAGTAAGCACAGGGAAATATCTGCTTCTAAATCCAAAACGCAGCTATCTAACTGAACGGTTGTCAATGTGTGCACTCAACTTCCAGAGTTAAACCCGTGTGTGGATTCAGCAGTCTGCAAACACTTTCTCTGCAGAGTCCCAAAACAGGCGTTTTCAGCCCATTACCGGCATATGGAAGAAACAGCAGTAAGCACAGGGAAATATCTGCTTCTAAATCCAAAACGCAGCTATCTAACAGAACGGTTGTCAATGTGTGCACTCAACTTCCAGAGTTAAACCCGTGTGTGGATTCAGCAGTCTGCAAACACTTTCTCTGCAGAGTCCCAAAACAGGCGTTTTCAGCCCATTACCGGCATATGGAAGAAACAGCAGTAAGCACAGGGAAATATCTGCTTCTAAATCCAAAACGCAGCTATCTAACAGAACGGCTGTCAATGTGTGCACTCAACTTCCAGAGTTAAACCCGTGTGTGGATTCAGCAGTCTGCAAACACTTTCTCTGCAGAGTCCCAAAACAGGCGTTTTCAGCCCATTACCGGCATATGGAAGAAACAGCAGTAAGCACAGGGAAATATCTGCTTCTAAATCCAAAACGCAGCTATCTAACAGAACGGTTGTCAATGTGTGCACTCAACTTCCAGAGTTAAACCCGTGTGTGGATTCAGCAGTCTGCAAACACTTTCTCTGCAGAGTCCCAAAACAGGCGTTTTCAGCCCATTACCGGCATATGGAAGAAACAGCAGTAAGCACAGGGAAATATCTGCTTCTAAATCCAAAACGCAGCTATCTAACAGAACGGTTGTCAATGTGTGTACTCAACTTCCAGAGTTAAACCCGTGTGTGGATTCAGCAGTCTGCAAACACTTTCTCTGCAGAGTCCCAAAACAGGCGTTTTCAGCCCATTACCGGCATATGGAAGAAACAGCAGTAAGCACAGGGAAATATCTGCTTCTAAATCCAAAACGCAGCTATCTAACAGAACGGTTGTCAATGTGTGCACTCAACCTCCAGAGTTAAACCCGTGTGTGGATTCAGCAGTCTGCAAACACTTTCTCTGCAGAGTCCCAAAACAGGCGTTTTCAGCCCATTACCGGCATATGGAAGAAACAGCAGTAAGCACAGGGAAATATCTGCTTCTAAATCCAAAACGCAGCTATCTAACAGAACGGTTGTCAATGTGTGCACTCAACTTCCAGAGTTAAACCCGTGTGTGGATTCAGCAGTCTGCAAACACTTTCACTGCAGAGTCCCAAAACAGGCGTTTTCAGCCCATTACCGGCATATGGAAGAAACAGCAGTAAGCACAGGGAAATATCTGCTTCTAAATCCAAAACGCAGCTATCTAACAGAACGGTTGTCAATCTGTGCACTCAAATTCCAGAGTTAAACCCGTGTGTGGATTCAGCAGTCTGCAAACACTTTCTCTGCAGAGTCCCAAAACAGGCGTTTTCAGCCCATTACCGGCATATGGAAGAAACAGCAGTAAGCACAGGGAAATATCTGCTTCTAAATCCAAAACGCAGCTATCTAACAGAACGGTTGTCAATGTGTGCACTCAACTTCCAGAGTTAAACCCGTGTGTGGATTCAGCAGTCTGCAAACACTTTCTCTGCAGAGTCCCAAAACAGGCGTTTTCAGCCCATTATCGGCATATGGAAGAAACAGCAGTAAGCACAGGGAAATATCTGCTTCTAAATCCAAAACGCAGCTATCTAACAGAACGGTTGTCAATGTGTGCACTCAACTTCCAGAGTTAAACCCGTGTGTGGATTCAGCAGTCTGCAAACACTTTCTCTGCAGAGTCCCAAAACAGGCGTTTTCAGCCCATTACCGGCATATGGAAGAAACAGCAGTAAGCACAGGGAAATATCTGCTTCTAAATCCAAAACGCAGCTATCTAACAGAACGGTTGTCAATGTGTGCACTCAACTTCCAGAGTTAAACCCGTGTGTGGATTCAGCAGTCTGCAAACACTTTCTCTGCAGAGTCCCAAAACAGGCGTTTTCAGCCCATTACCGGCATATGGAAGAAACAGCAGTAAGCACAGGGAAATATCTGCTTCTAAATCCAAAACGCAGCTATCTAACAGAACGGTTGTCAATGTGTGCACTCAACTTCCAGAGTTAAACCCGTGTGTGGATTCAGCAGTCTGCAAACACTTTCTCTGCAGAGTCCCAAAACAGGCGTTTTCAGCCCATTATCGGCATATGGAAGAAACAGCAGTAAGCACAGGGAAATATCTGCTTCTAAATCCAAAACGCAGCTATCTAACAGAACGGTTGTCAATGTGTGCACTCAACTTCCAGAGTTAAACCCGTGTGTGGATTCAGCAGTCTGCAAACACTTTCTCTGCAGAGTCCCAAAACAGGCGTTTTCAGCCCATTACCGGCATATGGAAGAAACAGCAGTAAGCACAGGGAAATATCTGCTTCTAAATCCAAAACGCAGCTATCTAACAGAACGGTTGTCAATGTGTGCACTCAACTTCCAGAGTTAAACCCGTGTGTGGATTCAGCAGTCTGCAAACACTTTCTCTGCAGAGTCCCAAAACAGGCGTTTTCACCCCATTACGGGCATATGGAAGAAACAGCAGTAAGCACAGGGAAATATCTGCTTCTAAATCCAAAACGCAGCTATCTAACAGAACGGTTGTCAATGTGTGCACTCAACTTCCAGAGTTAAACCCGTGTGTGGATTCAGCAGTCTGCAAACACTTTCTCTGCAGGGTCCCAAAACAGGCGTTTTCAGCCCATTACCGGCATATGGAAGAAACAGCAGTAAGCACAGGGAAATATCTGCTTCTAAATCCAAAACGCAGCTATCTAACAGAACGGTTGTCAATGTGTGCACTCAACTTCCAGAGTTAAACCCGTGTGTGGATTCAGCAGTCTGCAAACACTTTCTCTGCAGAGTCCCAAAACAGGCGTTTTCAGCCCATTACCGGCATATGGAAGAAACAGCAGTAAGCACAGGGAAATATCTGCTTCTAAATCCAAAACGCAGCTATCTAACAGAACGGTTGTCAATGTGTGCACTCAACTTCCAGAGTTAAACCCGTGTGTGGATTCAGCAGTCTGCAAACACTTTCTCTGCAGAGTCCCAAAACAGGCGTTTTCAGCCCATTACCGGCATATGGAAGAAACAGCAGTAAGCACAGGGAAATATCTGCTTCTAAATCCAAAACGCAGCTATCTAACAGAACGGTTGTCAATGTGTGCACTCAACTTCCAGAGTTAAACCCGTGTGTGGATTCAGCAGTCTGCAAACACTTTCTCTGCAGAGTCCCAAAACAGGCGTTTTCAGCCCATTACCGGCATGTGGAAGAAACAGCAGTAAGCACAGGGAAATATCTGCTTCTAAATCCAAAACGCAGCTATCTAACAGAACGGTTGTCAATGTGTGCACTCAACTTCCAGAGTTAAACCCGTGTGTGGATTCAGCAGTCTGCAAACACTTTCTCTGCAGAGGCCCAAAACAGGCGTTTTCAGCCCATTACCGGCATATGGAAGAAACAGCAGTAAGCACAGGGAAATATCTGCTTCTAAATCCAAAACGCAGCTATCTAACAGAACGGTTGTCAATGTGTGCACTCAACCTCCAGAGTTAAACCCGTGTGTGGATTCAGCAGTCTGCAAACACTTTCTCTGCAGAGTCCCAAAACAGGCGTTTTCAGCCCATTACCGGCATATGGAAGAAACAGCAGTAAGCACAGGGAAATATCTGCTTCTAAATCCAAAACGCAGCTATCTAACAGAACGGTTGTCAATGTGTGCACTCAACTTCCAGAGTTAAACCCGTGTGTGGATTCAGCAGTCTGCAAACACTTTCTCTGCAGAGTCCCAAAACAGGCGTTTTCAGCCCATTACCGGCATATGGAAGAAACAGCAGTAAGCACAGGGAAATATCTGCTTCTAAATCCAAAACGCAGCTATCTAACTGAACGGTTGTCAATGTGTGCACTCAACTTCCAGAGTTAAACCCGTGTGTGGATTCAGCAGTCTGCAAACACTTTCTCTGCAGAGTCCCAAAACAGGCGTTTTCAGCCCATTACCGGCATATGGAAGAAACAGCAGTAAGCACAGGGAAATATCTGCTTCTAAATCCAAAACGCAGCTATCTAACAGAACGGTTGTCAATGTGTGCACTCAACTTCCAGAGTTAAACCCGTGTGTGGATTCAGCAGTCTGCAAACACTTTCTCTGCAGAGTCCCAAAACAGGCGTTTTCACCCCATTACGGGCATATGGAAGAAACAGCAGTAAGCAGAGGGAAATATCTGCTTCTAAATCCAAAACGCAGCTATCTAACAGAACGGTTGTCAATGTGTGCACTCAACTTCCAGAGTTAAACCCGTGTGTGGATTCAGCAGTCTGCAAACACTTTCTCTGCAGGGTCCCAAAACAGGCGTTTTCAGCCCATTACCGGCATATGGAAGAAACAGCAGTAAGCACAGGGAAATATCTGCTTCTAAATCCAAAACGCAGCTATCTAACAGAACGGTTGTCAATGTGTGCACTCAACTTCCAGAGTTAAACCCGTGTGTGGATTCAGCAGTCTGCAAACACTTTCTCTGCAGAGTCCCAAAACAGGCGTTTTCAGCCCATTACCGGCATATGGAAGAAACAGCAGTAAGCACAGGGAAATATCTGCTTCTAAATCCAAAACGCAGCTATCTAACAGAACGGTTGTCAATGTGTGCACTCAACTTCCAGAGTTAAACCCGTGTGTGGATTCAGCAGTCTGCAAACACTTTCTCTGCAGAGTCCCAAAACAGGCGTTTTCAGCCCATTACCGGCATATGGAAGAAACAGCAGTAAGCACAGGGAAATATCTGCTTCTAAATCCAAAACGCAGCTATCTAACAGAACGGTTGTCAATGTGTGCACTCAACTTCCAGAGTTAAACCCGTGTGTGGATTCAGCAGTCTGCAAACACTTTCTCTGCAGAGTCCCAAAACAGGCGTTTTCAGCCCATTACCGGCATGTGGAAGAAACAGCAGTAAGCACAGGTAAATATCTGCTTCTAAATCCAAAACGCAGCTATCTAACAGAACGGTTGTCAATGTGTGCACTCAACTTCCAGAGTTAAACCCGTGTGTGGATTCAGCAGTCTGCAAACACTTTCTCTGCAGAGGACCAAAACAGGCGTTTTCAGCCCATTACCGGCATATGGAAGAAACAGCAGTAAGCACAGGGAAATATCTGCTTCTAAATCCAAAACGCAGCTATCTAACAGAACGGTTGTCAATGTGTGCACTCAACTTCCAGAGTTAAACCCGTGTGTGGATTCAGCAGTCTGCAAACACTTTCTCTGCAGAGTCCCAAAACAGGCGTTTTCAGCCCATTACCGGCATATGGAAGAAACAGCAGTAAGCACAGGGAAATATCTGCTTCTAAATCCAAAACGCAGCTATCTAACAGAACGGTTTTCAATGTGTGCACTCAACTTCCAGAGTTAAACCCGTGTGTGGATTCAGCAGTCTGCAAACACTTTCTCTGCAGAGTCCCAAAACAGGAGTTTTCAGCCCATTACCGGCATATGGAAGAAACAGCAGTAAGCACAGGGAAATATCTGCTTCTGAATCCAAAACGCAGCTATCTAACAGAACGGTTGTCAATGTGTGCACTCAACTTCCAGAGTTAAACCGGTGTGTGGATTCAGCAGTCTGCAAACATCTTCTCTGCAGAGTCCCAAAACAGGCGTTTTCAGCCCATTACCGGCATATGGAAGAAACAGCAGTAAGCACAGTGAAATATCTGCTTCTAAATCCAAAACGCAGCTATCTAACAGAACGGTTGTCAATGTGTGCACTCAACTTCCAGAGTTAAACCCGTGTGTGGATTCAGCAGTCTGCAAACACTTTCTCTGCAGGGTCCCAAAACAGGCGTTTTCAGCCCTTTACCGGCATATGGAAGAAACAGCAGTAAGCACAGGGAAATATCTGCTTCTAAATCCAAAACGCAGCTATCTAACAGAACGGTTGTCAATGTGTGCACTCAACTTCCAGAGTTAAACCCGTGTGTGGATTCAGCAGTCTGCAAACATCTTCTCTGCAGAGTCCCAAAACAGGCGTTTTCAGCCCATTACCGGCATATGGAAGAAACAGCAGTAAGCACAGGGAAATATCTGCTTCTAAATCCAAAACGCAGCTATCTAACAGAACGGTTGTCAATGTGTGCACTCAACTTCCAGAGTTAAACCCGTGTGTGGATTCAGCAGTCTGCAAACACTTTCTCTGCAGAGTCCCAAAACAGGCGTTTTCAGCCCATTACCGGCATATGGAAGAAACAGCAGTAAGCACAGGGAAATATCTGCTTCTAAATCCAAAACGCAGCTATCTAACAGAACGGTTGTCAATGTGTGCACTCAACTTCCAGAGTTAAACCAGTGTGTGGATTCAGCAGTCTGCAAACACTTTCTCTGCAGAGTCCCAAAACAGGCGTTTTCAGCCCATTACCGGCATATGGAAGAAACAGCAGTAAGCACAGGGAAATATCTGCTTCTAAATCCAAAACGCAGCTATCTAACAGAACGGTTGTCAATGTGTGCACTCAACTTCCAGAGTTAAACCCGTGTGTGGATTCAGCAGTCTGCAAACACTTTCTCTGCAGAGTCCCAAAACAGGCGTTTTCAGCCCATTACCGGCATATGGAAGAAACAGCAGTAAGCACAGGGAAATATCTGCTTCTAAATCCAAAACGCAGCTATCTAACAGAACGGTTGTCAATGTGTGCACTCAACTTCCAGAGTTAAACCCGTGTGTGGATTCAGCAGTCTGCAAACACTTTCTCTGCAGAGTCCCAAAACAGGCGTTTTCAGCCCATTACCGGCATATGGAAGAAACAGCAGTAAGCACAGGGAAATATCTGCTTCTAAATCCAAAACGCAGCTATCTAACAGAACGGCTGTCAATGTGTGCACTCAACTTCCAGAGTTAAACCCGTGTGTGGATTCAGCAGTCTGCAAACACTTTCTCTGCAGAGTCCCAAAACAGGCGTTTTCAGCCCATTACCGGCATATGGAAGAAACAGCAGTAAGCACAGGGAAATATCTGCTTCTAAATCCAAAACGCAGCTATCTAACAGAACGGTTGTCAATGTGTGCACTCAACTTCCAGAGTTAAACCCGTGTGTGGATTCAGCAGTCTGCAAACACTTTCTCTGCAGAGTCCCAAAACAGGCGTTTTCAGCCCATTACCGGCATATGGAAGAAACAGCAGTAAGCACAGGGAAATATCTGCTTCTAAATCCAATACGCAGCTATCTAACAGAACGGTTGTCAATGTGTGTACTCAACTTCCAGAGTTAAACCCGTGTGTGGATTCAGCAGTCTGCAAACACTTTCTCTGCAGAGTCCCAAAACAGGCGTTTTCAGCCCATTACCGGCATATGGAAGAAACAGCAGTAAGCACAGGGAAATATCTGCTTCTAAATCCAAAACGCAGCTATCTAACAGAACGGTTGTCAATGTGTGCACTCAACCTCCAGAGTTAAACCCGTGTGTGGATTCAGCAGTCTGCAAACACTTTCTCTGCAGAGTCCCAAAACAGGCGTTTTCAGCCCATTACCGGCATATGGAAGAAACAGCAGTAAGCACAAGGAAATATCTGCTTCTAAATCCAAAACGCAGCTATCTAACAGAACGGTTGTCAATGTGTGCACTCAACTTCCAGAGTTAAACCCGTGTGTGGATTCAGCAGTCTGCAAACACTTTCACTGCAGAGTCCCAAAACAGGCGTTTTCAGCCCATTACCGGCATATGGAAGAAACAGCAGTAAGCACAGGGAAATATCTGCTTCTAAATCCAAAACGCAGCTATCTAACAGAACGGTTGTCAATCTGTGCACTCAACTTCCAGAGTTAAACCCGTGTGTAGATTCAGCAGTCTGCAAACACTATCTCTGCAGAGTCCCAAAACAGGCGTTTTCAGCCCATTACCGGCATATGGAAGAAACAGCAGTAAGCACAGGGAAATATCTGCTTCTAAATCCAAAACGCAGCTATCTAACAGAACGGTTGTCAATGTGTGCACTCAACTTCCAGAGTTAAACCCGTGTGTGGATTCAGCAGTCTGCAAACACTTTCTCTGCAGAGTCCCAAAACAGGCGTTTTCAGCCCATTACCGGCATATGGAAGAAACAGCAGTAAGCACAGGGAAATATCTGCTTCTAAATCCAAAACGCAGCTATCTAACAGAACGGTTGTCAATGTGTGCACTCAACTTCCAGAGTTAAACCCGTGTGTGGATTCAGCAGTCTGCAAACACTTTCTCTGCAGAGTCCCAAAACAGGCGTTTTCAGCCCATTACCGGCATATGGAAGAAACAGCAGTAAGCACAGGGAAATATCTGCTTCTAAATCCAAAATGCAGCTATCTAACAGAACGGTTGTCAATGTGTGCACTCAACTTCCAGAGTTAAACCCGTGTGTGGATTCAGCAGTCTGCAAACACTTTCTCTGCAGAGTCCCAAAACAGGCGTTTTCAGCCCATTACCGGCATGTGGAAGAAACAGCAGTAAGCACAGGGAAATATCTGCTTCTAAATCCAAAACGCAGCTATCTAACAGAACGGTTGTCAATGTGTGCACTCAACTTCCAGAGTTAAACCCGTGTGTGGATTCAGCAGTCTGCAAACACTTTCTCTGCAGAGGCCCAAAACAGGCGTTTTCAGCCCATTACCGGCATATGGAAGAAACAGCAGTAAGCACAGGGAAATATCTGCTTCTAAATCCAAAACGCAGCTATCTAACAGAACGGTTGTCAATGTGTGCACTCAACTTCCAGAGTTAAACCCGTGTGTGGATTCAGCAGTCTGCAAACACTTTCTCTGCAGAGTCCCAAAACAGGCGTTTTCAGCCCATTACCGGCATATGGAAGAAACAGCAGTAAGCACAGGGAAATATCTGCTTCTAAATCCAAAACGCAGCTATCTAACAGAACGGTTGTCAATGTGTGCACTCAACTTCCAGAGTTAAACCCGTGTGTGGTTTCAGCAGTCTGCAAACACTTTCTCTGCAGAGTCCCAAAACAGGCGTTTTCAGCCCATTACCGGCATATGGAAGAAACAGCAGTAAGCACAGGGAAATATCTGCTTCTAAATCCAAAACGCAGCTATCTAACAGAACGGTTGTCAATGTGTGCACTCAACTTCCAGAGTTAAACCGGTGTGTGGATTCAGCAGTCTGCAAACATCTTCTCTGCAGAGTCCCAAAACAGGCGTTTTCAGCCCATTACCGGCATATGGAAGAAACAGCAGTAAGCACAGTGAAATATCTGCTTCTAAATCCAAAACGCAGCTATCTAACAGAACGGTTGTCAATGTGTGCACTCAACTTCCAGAGTTAAACCCGTGTGTGGATTCAGCAGTCTGCAAACACTTTCTCTGCAGGGTCCCAAAACAGGCGTTTTCAGTCCATTACCGGCATATGGAAGAAACAGCAGTAAGCACAGGGAAATATCTGCTTCTAAATCCAAAACGCAGCTATCTAACAGAACGGTTGTCAATGTGTGCACTCAACTTCCAGAGTTAAACCCGTGTGTGGATTCAGCAGTCTGCAAACACTTTCTCTGCAGAGTCCCAAAACAGGCGTTTTCAGCCCATTACCGGCATATGGAAGAAACAGCAGTAAGCACAGGGAAATATCTGCTTCTAAATCCAAAACGCAGCTATCTAACTGAACGGTTGTCAATGTGTGCACTCAACTTCCAGAGTTAAACCCGTGTGTGGATTCAGCAGTCTGCAAACACTTTCTCTGCAGAGTCCCAAAACAGGCGTTTTCAGCCCATTACCGGCATATGGAAGAAACAGCAGTAAGCACAGGGAAATATCTGCTTCTAAATCCAAAACGCAGCTATCTAACAGAACGGTTGTCAATGTGTGCACTCAACTTCCAGAGTTAAACCCGTGTGTGGATTCAGCAGTCTGCAAACACTTTCTCTGCAGAGTCCCAAAACAGGCGTTTTCAGCCCATTACCGGCATATGGAAGAAACAGCAGTAAGCACAGGGAAATATCTGCTTCTACATCCAAAACGCAGCTATCTAACAGAACGGTTGTCAATGTGTGCACTCAACTTCCAGAGTTAAACCCGTGTGTGGATTCAGCAGTCTGCAAACACTTTCTCTGCAGAGTCCCAAAACAGGCGTTTTCAGCCCATTACCAGCATATGGAAGAAACAGCAGTAAGCACAGGAAATATCTGCTTCTAAATCCAAAACGCAGCTATCTAACAGAACGGTTGTCAATGTGTGCACTCAACTTCCAGAGTTAAACCGGTGTGTGGATTCAGCAGTCTGCAAACATCTTCTCTGCAGAGTCCCAAAACAGGCGTTTTCAGCCCATTACCGGCATATGGAAGAAACAGCAGTAAGCACAGTGAAATATCTGCTTCTAAATCCAAAACGCAGCTATCTAACAGAACGGTTGTCAATGTGTGCACTCAACTTCCAGAGTTAAACCCGTGTGTGGATTCAGCAGTCTGCAAACACTTTCTCTGCAGGGTCCCAAAACAGGCGTTTTCAGTCCATTACCGGCATATGGAAGAAACAGCAGTAAGCACAGGGAAATATCTGCTTCTAAATCCAAAACGCAGCTATCTAACAGAACGGTTGTCAATGTGTGCACTCAACTTCCAGAGTTAAACCCGTGTGTGGATTCAGCAGTCTGCAAACACTTTCTCTGCAGAGTCCCAAAACAGGCGTTTTCAGCCCATTACCGGCATATGGAAGAAACAGCAGTAAGCACAGGGAAATATCTGCTTCTAAATCCAAAACGCAGCTATCTAACTGAACGGTTGTCAATGTGTGCACTCAACTTCCAGAGTTAAACCCGTGTGTGGATTCAGCAGTCTGCAAACACTTTCTCTGCAGAGTCCCAAAACAGGCGTTTTCAGCCCATTACCGGCATATGGAAGAAACAGCAGTAAGCACAGGGAAATATCTGCTTCTAAATCCAAAACGCAGCTATCTAACAGAACGGTTGTCAATGTGTGCACTCAACTTCCAGAGTTAAACCCGTGTGTGGATTCAGCAGTCTGCAAACACTTTCTCTGCAGAGTCCCAAAACAGGCGTTTTCAGCCCATTACCGGCATATGGAAGAAACAGCAGTAAGCACAGGGAAATATCTGCTTCTAAATCCAAAACGCAGCTATCTAACAGAACGGTTGTCAATGTGTGCACTCAACTTCCAGAGTTAAACCCGTGTGTGGATTCAGCAGTCTGCAAACACTTTCTCTGCAGAGTCCCAAAACAGGCGTTTTCAGCCCATTACCGGCATATGGAAGAAACAGCAGTAAGCACAGGGAAATATCTGCTTCTAAATCCAAAACGCAGCTATCTAACAGAACGGTTGTCAATGTGTGCACTCAACTTCCAGAGTTAAACCCGTGTGTGGATTCAGCAGTCTGCAAACACTTTCTCTGCAGAGTCCCAAAACAGGCGTTTTCAGCCCATTACCGGCATATGGAAGAAACAGCAGTAAGCACAGGGAAATATCTGCTTCTACATCCAAAACGCAGCTATCTAACAGAACGGTTGTCAATGTGTGCACTCAACTTCCAGAGTTAAACCCGTGTGTGGATTCAGCAGTCTGCAAACACTTTCTCTGCAGAGTCCCAAAACAGGCGTTTTCAGCCCATTACCGGCATATGGAAGAAACAGCAGTAAGCACAGGGAAATATCTGCTTCTAAATCCAAAACGCAGCTATCTAACAGAACGGTTGTCAATGTGTGCACTCAACTTCCAGAGTTAAACCCGTGTGTGGATTCAGCAGTCTGCAAACACTTTCTCTGCAGAGTCCCAAAACAGGCGTTTTCAGCCCATTACCGGCATATGGAAGAAACAGCAGTAAGCACAGGAAATATCTGCTTCTAAATCCAAAACGCAGCTATCTAACAGAACGGTTGTCAATGTGTGCACTCAACTTCCAGAGTTAAACCGGTGTGTGGATTCAGCAGTCTGCAAACATCTTCTCTGCAGAGTCCCAAAACAGGCGTTTTCAGCCCATTACCGGCATATGGAAGAAACAGCAGTAAGCACAGTGAAATATCTGCTTCTAAATCCAAAACGCAGCTATCTAACAGAACGGTTGTCAATGTGTGCACTCAACTTCCAGAGTTAAACCCGTGTGTGGATTCAGCAGTCTGCAAACACTTTCTCTGCAGGGTCCCAAAACAGGCGTTTTCAGTCCATTACCGGCATATGGAAGAAACAGCAGTAAGCACAGGGAAATATCTGCTTCTAAATCCAAAACGCAGCTATCTAACAGAACGGTTGTCAATGTGTGCACTCAACTTCCAGAGTTAAACCCGTGTGTGGATTCAGCAGTCTGCAAACACTTTCTCTGCAGAGTCCCAAAACAGGCGTTTTCAGCCCATTACCGGCATATGGAAGAAACAGCAGTAAGCACAGGGAAATATCTGCTTCTAAATCCAAAACGCAGCTATCTAACTGAACGGTTGTCAATGTGTGCACTCAACTTCCAGAGTTAAACCCGTGTGTGGATTCAGCAGTCTGCAAACACTTTCTCTGCAGAGTCCCAAAACAGGCGTTTTCAGCCCATTACCGGCATATGGAAGAAACAGCAGTAAGCACAGGGAAATATCTGCTTCTAAATCCAAAACGCAGCTATCTAACAGAACGGTTGTCAATGTGTGCACTCAACTTCCAGAGTTAAACCCGTGTGTGGATTCAGCAGTCTGCAAACACTTTCTCTGCAGAGTCCCAAAACAGGCGTTTTCAGCCCATTACCGGCATATGGAAGAAACAGCAGTAAGCACAGGGAAATATCTGCTTCTAAATCCAAAACGCAGCTATCTAACAGAACGGTTGTCAATGTGTGCACTCAACTTCCAGAGTTAAACCCGTGTGTGGATTCAGCAGTCTGCAAACACTTTCTCTGCAGAGTCCCAAAACAGGCGTTTTCAGCCCATTACCGGCATATGGAAGAAACAGCAGTAAGCACAGGGAAATATCTGCTTCTAAATCCAAAACGCAGCTATCTAACAGAACGGTTGTCAATGTGTGCACTCAACTTCCAGAGTTAAACCCGTGTGTGGATTCAGCAGTCTGCAAACACTTTCTCTGCAGAGTCCCAAAACAGGCGTTTTCAGCCCATTACCGGCATATGGAAGAAACAGCAGTAAGCACAGGGAAATATCTGCTTCTAAATCCAAAACGCAGCTATCTAACTGAACGGTTGTCAATGTGTGCACTCAACTTCCAGAGTTAAACCCGTGTGTGGATTCAGCAGTCTGCAAACACTTTCTCTGCAGAGTCCCAAAACAGGCGTTTTCAGCCCATTACCGGCATATGGAAGAAACAGCAGTAAGCACAGGGAAATATCTGCTTCTAAATCCAAAACGCAGCTATCTAACAGAACGGTTGTCAATGTGTGCACTCAACTTCCAGAGTTAAACCCGTGTGTGGATTCAGCAGTCTGCAAACACTTTCTCTGCAGAGTCCCAAAACAGGCGTTTTCAGCCCATTACCGGCATATGGAAGAAACAGCAGTAAGCACAGGGAAATATCTGCTTCTACATCCAAAACGCAGCTATCTAACAGAACGGTTGTCAATGTGTGCACTCAACTTCCAGAGTTAAACCCGTGTGTGGATTCAGCAGTCTGCAAACACTTTCTCTGCAGAGTCCCAAAACAGGCGTTTTCAGCCCATTACCAGCATATGGAAGAAACAGCAGTAAGCACAGGAAATATCTGCTTCTAAATCCAAAACGCAGCTATCTAACAGAACGGTTGTCAATGTGTGCACTCAACTTCCAGAGTTAAACCGGTGTGTGGATTCAGCAGTCTGCAAACATCTTCTCTGCAGAGTCCCAAAACAGGCGTTTTCAGCCCATTACCGGCATATGGAAGAAACAGCAGTAAGCACAGTGAAATATCTGCTTCTAAATCCAAAACGCAGCTATCTAACAGAACGGTTGTCAATGTGTGCACTCAACTTCCAGAGTTAAACCCGTGTGTGGATTCAGCAGTCTGCAAACACTTTCTCTGCAGGGTCCCAAAACAGGCGTTTTCAGTCCATTACCGGCATATGGAAGAAACAGCAGTAAGCACAGGGAAATATCTGCTTCTAAATCCAAAACGCAGCTATCTAACAGAACGGTTGTCAATGTGTGCACTCAACTTCCAGAGTTAAACCCGTGTGTGGATTCAGCAGTCTGCAAACACTTTCTCTGCAGAGTCCCAAAACAGGCGTTTTCAGCCCATTACCGGCATATGGAAGAAACAGCAGTAAGCACAGGGAAATATCTGCTTCTAAATCCAAAACGCAGCTATCTAACTGAACGGTTGTCAATGTGTGCACTCAACTTCCAGAGTTAAACCCGTGTGTGGATTCAGCAGTCTGCAAACACTTTCTCTGCAGAGTCCCAAAACAGGCGTTTTCAGCCCATTACCGGCATATGGAAGAAACAGCAGTAAGCACAGGGAAATATCTGCTTCTAAATCCAAAACGCAGCTATCTAACAGAACGGTTGTCAATGTGTGCACTCAACTTCCAGAGTTAAACCCGTGTGTGGATTCAGCAGTCTGCAAACACTTTCTCTGCAGAGTCCCAAAACAGGCGTTTTCAGCCCATTACCGGCATATGGAAGAAACAGCAGTAAGCACAGGGAAATATCTGCTTCTAAATCCAAAACGCAGCTATCTAACAGAACGGTTGTCAATGTGTGCACTCAACTTCCAGAGTTAAACCCGTGTGTGGATTCAGCAGTCTGCAAACACTTTCTCTGCAGAGTCCCAAAACAGGCGTTTTCAGCCCATTACCGGCATATGGAAGAAACAGCAGTAAGCACAGGGAAATATCTGCTTCTAAATCCAAAACGCAGCTATCTAACAGAACGGTTGTCAATGTGTGCACTCAACTTCCAGAGTTAAACCCGTGTGTGGATTCAGCAGTCTGCAAACACTTTCTCTGCAGAGTCCCAAAACAGGCGTTTTCAGCCCATTACCGGCATATGGAAGAAACAGCAGTAAGCACAGGGAAATATCTGCTTCTACATCCAAAACGCAGCTATCTAACAGAACGGTTGTCAATGTGTGCACTCAACTTCCAGAGTTAAACCCGTGTGTGGATTCAGCAGTCTGCAAACACTTTCTCTGCAGAGTCCCAAAACAGGCGTTTTCAGCCCATTACCGGCATATGGAAGAAACAGCAGTAAGCACAGGGAAATATCTGCTTCTAAATCCAAAACGCAGCTATCTAACAGAACGGTTGTCAATGTGTGCACTCAACTTCCAGAGTTAAACCCGTGTGTGGATTCAGCAGTCTGCAAACACTTTCTCTGCAGAGTCCCAAAACAGGCGTTTTCAGCCCATTACCGGCATATGGAAGAAACAGCAGTAAGCACAGGAAATATCTGCTTCTAAATCCAAAACGCAGCTATCTAACAGAACGGTTGTCAATGTGTGCACTCAACTTCCAGAGTTAAACCGGTGTGTGGATTCAGCAGTCTGCAAACATCTTCTCTGCAGAGTCCCAAAACAGGCGTTTTCAGCCCATTACCGGCATATGGAAGAAACAGCAGTAAGCACAGTGAAATATCTGCTTCTAAATCCAAAACGCAGCTATCTAACAGAACGGTTGTCAATGTGTGCACTCAACTTCCAGAGTTAAACCCGTGTGTGGATTCAGCAGTCTGCAAACACTTTCTCTGCAGGGTCCCAAAACAGGCGTTTTCAGTCCATTACCGGCATATGGAAGAAACAGCAGTAAGCACAGGGAAATATCTGCTTCTAAATCCAAAACGCAGCTATCTAACAGAACGGTTGTCAATGTGTGCACTCAACTTCCAGAGTTAAACCCGTGTGTGGATTCAGCAGTCTGCAAACACTTTCTCTGCAGAGTCCCAAAACAGGCGTTTTCAGCCCATTACCGGCATATGGAAGAAACAGCAGTAAGCACAGGGAAATATCTGCTTCTAAATCCAAAACGCAGCTATCTAACTGAACGGTTGTCAATGTGTGCACTCAACTTCCAGAGTTAAACCCGTGTGTGGATTCAGCAGTCTGCAAACACTTTCTCTGCAGAGTCCCAAAACAGGCGTTTTCAGCCCATTACCGGCATATGGAAGAAACAGCAGTAAGCACAGGGAAATATCTGCTTCTAAATCCAAAACGCAGCTATCTAACAGAACGGTTGTCAATGTGTGCACTCAACTTCCAGAGTTAAACCCGTGTGTGGATTCAGCAGTCTGCAAACACTTTCTCTGCAGAGTCCCAAAACAGGCGTTTTCAGCCCATTACCGGCATATGGAAGAAACAGCAGTAAGCACAGGGAAATATCTGCTTCTAAATCCAAAACGCAGCTATCTAACAGAACGGTTGTCAATGTGTGCACTCAACTTCCAGAGTTAAACCCGTGTGTGGATTCAGCAGTCTGCAAACACTTTCTCTGCAGAGTCCCAAAACAGGCGTTTTCAGCCCATTACCGGCATATGGAAGAAACAGCAGTAAGCACAGGGAAATATCTGCTTCTAAATCCAAAACGCAGCTATCTAACAGAACGGTTGTCAATGTGTGCACTCAACTTCCAGAGTTAAACCCGTGTGTGGATTCAGCAGTCTGCAAACACTTTCTCTGCAGAGTCCCAAAACAGGCGTTTTCAGCCCATTACCGGCATATGGAAGAAACAGCAGTAAGCACAGGGAAATATCTGCTTCTAAATCCAAAACGCAGCTATCTAACAGAACGGTTGTCAATGTGTGCACTCAACTTCCAGAGTTAAACCCGTGTGTGGATTCAGCAGTCTGCAAACACTTTCTCTGCAGAGTCCCAAAACAGGCGTTTTCAGCCCATTACCGGCATATGGAAGAAACAGCAGTAAGCACAGGGAAATATCTGCTTCTAAATCCAAAACGCAGCTATCTAACAGAACGGTTGTCAATGTGTGCACTCAACCTCCAGAGTTAAACCCGTGTGTGGATTCAGCAGTCTGCAAACACTTTCTCTGCAGAGTCCCAAAACAGGCGTTTTCAGCCCATTACCGGCATATGGAAGAAACAGCAGTAAGCACAGGGAAATATCTGCTTCTAAATCCAAAACGCAGCTATCTAACAGAACGGTTGTCAATGTGTGCACTCAACTTCCAGAGTTAAAACCGTGTGTGGATTCAGCAGTCTGCAAACACTTTCTCTGCAGAGTCCCAAAACAGGCGTTTTCAGCCCATTACCGGCATATGGAAGAAACAGCAGTAAGCACAGGGAAATATCTGCTTCTAAATCCAAAACGCAGCTATCTAACAGAACGGTTGTCAATCTGTGCACTCAACTTCCAGAGTTAAACCCGTGTGTGGATTCAGCAGTCTGCAAACACTTTCTCTGCAGAGTCCCAAAACAGGCGTTTTCACCCCATTACCGGCATATGGAAGAAACAGCAGTAAGCACAGGGAAATATCTGCTTCTAAATCCAAAACGCAGCTATCTAACAGAACGGTTGTCAATGTGTGCACTCAACTTCCAGAGTTAAACCCGTGTGTGGATTCAGCAGTCTGCAAACACTTTCTCTGCAGGGTCCCAAAACAGGCGTTTTCAGCCCATTACCGGCATATGGAAGAAACAGCAGTAAGCACAGGGAAATATCTGCTTCTAAATCCAAAACGCAGCTATCTAACAGAACGGTTGTCAATGTGTGCACTCAACTTCCAGAGTTAAACCCGTGTGTGGATTCAGCAGTCTGCAAACACTTTCTCTGCAGAGTCCCAAAACAGGCGTTTTCAGCCCATTACCGGCATATGGAAGAAACAGCAGTAAGCACAGGGAAATATCTGCTTCTAAATCCAAAACGCAGCTATCTAACAGAACGGTTGTCAATGTGTGCACTCAACCTCCAGAGTTAAACCCGTGTGTGGATTCAGCAGTCTGCAAACACTTTCTCTGCAGAGTCCCAAAACAGGCGTTTTCAGCCCATTACCGGCATATGGAAGAAACAGCAGTAAGCACAAGGAAATATCTGCTTCTAAATCCAAAACGCAGCTATCTAACAGAACGGTTGTCAATGTGTGCACTCAACTTCCAGAGTTAAACCCGTGTGTGGATTCAGCAGTCTGCAAACATCTTCTCTGCAGAGTCCCAAAACAGGCGTTTTCAGCCCATTACCGGCATATGGAAGAAACAGCAGTAAGCACAGGGAAATATCTGCTTCTAAATCCAAAACGCAGCTATCTAACAGAACGGTTGTCAATCTGTGCACTCAACTTCCAGAGTTAAACCCGTGTGTAGATTCAGCAGTCTGCAAACACTTTCTCTGCAGAGTCCCAAAACAGGCGTTTTCAGCCCATTACCGGCATATGGAAGAAACAGCAGTAAGCACAGGGAAATATCTGCTTCTAAATCCAAAACGCAGCTATCTAACAGAACGGTTGTCAATGTGTGCACTCAACTTCCAGAGTTAAACCCGTGTGTGGATTCAGCAGTCTGCAAACACTTTCTCTGCAGAGTCCCAAAACAGGCGTTTTCAGCCCATTACCGGCATATGGAAGAAACAGCAGTAAGCACAGGGAAATATCTGCTTCTAAATCCAAAACGCAGCTATCTAACAGAACGGTTGTCAATGTGTGCACTCAACTTCCAGAGTTAAACCCGTGTGTGGATTCAGCAGTCTGCAAACACTTTCTCTGCAGAGTCCCAAAACAGGCGTTTTCAGCCCATTACCGGCATATGGAAGAAACAGCAGTAAGCACAGGGAAATATCTGCTTCTAAATCCAAAACGCAGCTATCTAACAGAACGGTTGTCAATGTGTGCACTCAACTTCCAGAGTTAAACCCGTGTGTGGATTCAGCAGTCTGCAAACACTTTCTCTGCAGAGTCCCAAAACAGGCGTTTTCAGCCCATTACCGGCATGTGGAAGAAACAGCAGTAAGCACAGGGAAATATCTGCTTCTAAATCCAAAACGCAGCTATCTAACAGAACGGTTGTCAATGTGTGCACTCAACTTCCAGAGTTAAACCGGTGTGTGGATTCAGCAGTCTGCAAACATCTTCTCTGCAGAGTCCCAAAACAGGCGTTTTCAGCCCATTACCGGCATATGGAAGAAACAGCAGTAAGCACAGTGAAATATCTGCTTCTAAATCCAAAACGCAGCTATCTAACAGAACGGTTGTCAATGTGTGCACTCAACTTCCAGAGTTAAACCCGTGTGTGGATTCAGCAGTCTGCAAACACTTTCTCTGCAGGGTCCCAAAACAGGCGTTTTCAGTCCATTACCGGCATATGGAAGAAACAGCAGTAAGCACAGGGAAATATCTGCTTCTAAATCCAAAACGCAGCTATCTAACAGAACGGTTGTCAATGTGTGCACTCAACTTCCAGAGTTAAACCCGTGTGTGGATTCAGCAGTCTGCAAACACTTTCTCTGCAGAGTCCCAAAACAGGCGTTTTCAGCCCATTACCGGCATATGGAAGAAACAGCAGTAAGCACAGGGAAATATCTGCTTCTAAATCCAAAACGCAGCTATCTAACTGAACGGTTGTCAATGTGTGCACTCAACTTCCAGAGTTAAACCCGTGTGTGGATTCAGCAGTCTGCAAACACTTTCTCTGCAGAGTCCCAAAACAGGCGTTTTCAGCCCATTACCGGCATATGGAAGAAACAGCAGTAAGCACAGGGAAATATCTGCTTCTAAATCCAAAACGCAGCTATCTAACAGAACGGTTGTCAATGTGTGCACTCAACTTCCAGAGTTAAACCCGTGTGTGGATTCAGCAGTCTGCAAACACTTTCTCTGCAGAGTCCCAAAACAGGCGTTTTCAGCCCATTACCGGCATATGGAAGAAACAGCAGTAAGCACAGGGAAATATCTGCTTCTACATCCAAAACGCAGCTATCTAACAGAACGGTTGTCAATGTGTGCACTCAACTTCCAGAGTTAAACCCGTGTGTGGATTCAGCAGTCTGCAAACACTTTCTCTGCAGAGTCCCAAAACAGGCGTTTTCAGCCCATTACCGGCATATGGAAGAAACAGCAGTAAGCACAGGAAATATCTGCTTCTAAATCCAAAACGCAGCTATCTAACAGAACGGTTGTCAATGTGTGCACTCAACTTCCAGCGTTAAACCGGTGTGTGGATTCAGCAGTCTGCAAACATCTTCTCTGCAGAGTCCCAAAACAGGCGTTTTCAGCCCATTACAGGCATATGGAAGAAACAGCAGTAAGCACAGTGAAATATCTGCTTCTAAATCCAAAACGCAGCTATCTAACAGAACGGTTGTCAATGTGTGCACTCAACTTCCAGAGTTAAACCCGTGTGTGGATTCAGCAGTCTGCAAACACTTTCTCTGCAGGGTCCCAAAACAGGCGTTTTCAGTCCATTACCGGCATATGGAAGAAACAGCAGTAAGCACAGGGAAATATCTGCTTCTAAATCCAAAACGCAGCTATCTAACAGAACGGTTGTCAATGTGTGCACTCAACTTCCAGAGTTAAACCCGTGTGTGGATTCAGCAGTCTGCAAACACTTTCTCTGCAGAGTCCCAAAACAGGCGTTTCAGCCCATTACCGGCATATGGAAGAAACAGCAGTAAGCACAGGGAAATATCTGCTTCTAAATCCAAAACGCAGCTATCTAACTGAACGGTTGTCAATGTGTGCACTCAACTTCCAGAGTTAAACCCGTGTGTGGATTCAGCAGTCTGCAAACACTTTCTCTGCAGAGTCCCAAAACAGGCGTTTTCAGCCCATTACCGGCATATGGAAGAAACAGCAGTAAGCACAGGGAAATATCTGCTTCTAAATCCAAAACGCAGCTATCTAACTGAACGGTTGTCAATGTGTGCACTCAACTTCCAGAGTTAAACCCGTGTGTGGATTCAGCAGTCTGCAAACACTTTCTCTGCAGAGTCCCAAAACAGGCGTTTTCAGCCCATTACCGGCATATGGAAGAAACAGCAGTAAGCACAGGGAAATATCTGCTTCTAAATCCAAAACGCAGCTATCTAACAGAACGGTTGTCAATGTGTGCACTCAACTTCCAGAGTTAAACCCGTGTGTGGATTCAGCAGTCTGCAAACACTTTCTCTGCAGAGTCCCAAAACAGGCGTTTTCAGACCATTACCGGCATATGGAAGAAACAGCAGTAAGCACAGGGAAATATCTGCTTCTACATCCAAAACGCAGCTATCTAACAGAACGGTTGTCAATGTGTGCACTCAACTTCCAGAGTTAAACCCGTGTGTGGATTCAGCAGTCTGCAAACACTTTCTCTGCAGAGTCCCAAAACAGGCGTTTTCAGCCCATTACCGGCATATGGAAGAAACAGCAGTAAGCACAGGAAATATCTGCTTCTAAATCCAAAACGCAGCTATCTAACAGAACGGTTGTCAATGTGTGCACTCAACTTCCAGAGTTAAACCGGTGTGTGGATTCAGCAGTCTGCAAACATCTTCTCTGCAGAGTCCCAAAACAGGCGTTTTCAGCCCATTACCGGCATATGGAAGAAACAGCAGTAAGCACAGTGAAATATCTGCTTCTAAATCCAAAACGCAGCTATCTAACAGAACGGTTGTCAATGTGTGCACTCAACTTCCAGAGTTAAACCCGTGTGTGGATTCAGCAGTCTGCAAACACTTTCTCTGCAGGGTCCCAAAACAGGCGTTTTCAGTCCATTACCGGCATATGGAAGAAACAGCAGTAAGCACAGGGAAATATCTGCTTCTAAATCCAAAACGCAGCTATCTAACAGAACGGTTGTCAATGTGTGCACTCAACTTCCAGAGTTAAACCCGTGTGTGGATTCAGCAGTCTGCAAACACTTTCTCTGCAGAGTCCCAAAACAGGCGTTTTCAGCCCATTACCGGCATATGGAAGAAACAGCAGTAAGCACAGGGAAATATCTGCTTCTAAATCCAAAACGCAGCTATCTAACTGAACGGTTGTCAATGTGTGCACTCAACTTCCAGAGTTAAACCCGTGTGTGGATTCAGCAGTCTGCAAACACTTTCTCTGCAGAGTCCCAAAACAGGCGTTTTCAGCCCATTACCGGCATATGGAAGAAACAGCAGTAAGCACAGGGAAATATCTGCTTCTAAATCCAAAACGCAGCTATCTAACAGAACGGTTGTCAATGTGTGCACTCAACTTCCAGAGTTAAACCCGTGTGTGGATTCAGCAGTCTGCAAACACTTTCTCTGCAGAGTCCCAAAACAGGCGTTTTCAGCCCATTACCGGCATATGGAAGAAACAGCAGTAAGCACAGGGAAATATCTGCTTCTAAATCCAAAACGCAGCTATCTAACAGAACGGTTGTCAATGTGTGCACTCAACTTCCAGAGTTAAACCCGTGTGTGGATTCAGCAGTCTGCAAACACTTTCTCTGCAGAGTCCCAAAACAGGCGTTTTCAGCCCATTACCGGCATATGGAAGAAACAGCAGTAAGCACAGGGAAATATCTGCTTCTAAATCCAAAACGCAGCTATCTAACAGAACGGTTGTCAATGTGTGCACTCAACTTCCAGAGTTAAACCCGTGTGTGGATTCAGCAGTCTGCAAACACTTTCTCTGCAGAGTCCCAAAACAGGCGTTTTCAGCCCATTACCGGCATATGGAAGAAACAGCAGTAAGCACAGGGAAATATCTGCTTCTAAATCCAAAACGCAGCTATCTAACAGAACGGTTGTCAATGTGTGCACTCAACTTCCAGAGTTAAACCCGTGTGTGGATTCAGCAGTCTGCAAACACTTTCTCTGCAGAGTCCCAAAACAGGCGTTTTCAGCCCATTACCGGCATATGGAAGAAACAGCAGTAAGCACAGGGAAATATCTGCTTCTAAATCCAAAACGCAGCTATCTAACAGAACGGTTGTCAATGTGTGCACTCAACCTCCAGAGTTAAACCCGTGTGTGGATTCAGCAGTCTGCAAACACTTTCTCTGCAGAGTCCCAAAACAGGCGTTTTCAGACCATTACCGGCATATGGAAGAAACAGCAGTAAGCACAGGGAAATATCTGCTTCTACATCCAAAACGCAGCTATCTAACAGAACGGTTGTCAATGTGTGCACTCAACTTCCAGAGTTAAACCCGTGTGTGGATTCAGCAGTCTGCAAACACTTTCTCTGCAGAGTCCCAAAACAGGCGTTTTCAGCCCATTACCGGCATATGGAAGAAACAGCAGTAAGCACAGGAAATATCTGCTTCTAAATCCAAAACGCAGCTATCTAACAGAACGGTTGTCAATGTGTGCACTCAACTTCCAGAGTTAAACCGGTGTGTGGATTCAGCAGTCTGCAAACATCTTCTCTGCAGAGTCCCAAAACAGGCGTTTTCAGCCCATTACCGGCATATGGAAGAAACAGCAGTAAGCACAGTGAAATATCTGCTTCTAAATCCAAAACGCAGCTATCTAACAGAACGGTTGTCAATGTGTGCACTCAACTTCCAGAGTTAAACCCGTGTGTGGATTCAGCAGTCTGCAAACACTTTCTCTGCAGGGTCCCAAAACAGGCGTTTTCAGTCCATTACCGGCATATGGAAGAAACAGCAGTAAGCACAGGGAAATATCTGCTTCTAAATCCAAAACGCAGCTATCTAACAGAACGGTTGTCAATGTGTGCACTCAACTTCCAGAGTTAAACCCGTGTGTGGATTCAGCAGTCTGCAAACACTTTCTCTGCAGAGTCCCAAAACAGGCGTTTTCAGCCCATTACCGGCATATGGAAGAAACAGCAGTAAGCACAGGGAAATATCTGCTTCTAAATCCAAAACGCAGCTATCTAACTGAACGGTTGTCAATGTGTGCACTCAACTTCCAGAGTTAAACCCGTGTGTGGATTCAGCAGTCTGCAAACACTTTCTCTGCAGAGTCCCAAAACAGGCGTTTTCAGCCCATTACCGGCATATGGAAGAAACAGCAGTAAGCACAGGGAAATATCTGCTTCTAAATCCAAAACGCAGCTATCTAACAGAACGGTTGTCAATGTGTGCACTCAACTTCCAGAGTTAAACCCGTGTGTGGATTCAGCAGTCTGCAAACACTTTCTCTGCAGAGTCCCAAAACAGGCGTTTTCAGCCCATTACCGGCATATGGAAGAAACAGCAGTAAGCACAGGGAAATATCTGCTTCTAAATCCAAAACGCAGCTATCTAACAGAACGGTTGTCAATGTGTGCACTCAACTTCCAGAGTTAAACCCGTGTGTGGATTCAGCAGTCTGCAAACACTTTCTCTGCAGAGTCCCAAAACAGGCGTTTTCAGCCCATTACCGGCATATGGAAGAAACAGCAGTAAGCACAGGGAAATATCTGCTTCTAAATCCAAAACGCAGCTATCTAACAGAACGGTTGTCAATGTGTGCACTCAACTTCCAGAGTTAAACCCGTGTGTGGATTCAGCAGTCTGCAAACACTTTCTCTGCAGAGTCCCAAAACAGGCGTTTTCAGCCCATTACCGGCATATGGAAGAAACAGCAGTAAGCACAGGGAAATATCTGCTTCTAAATCCAAAACGCAGCTATCTAACAGAACGGTTGTCAATGTGTGCACTCAACTTCCAGAGTTAAACCCGTGTGTGGATTCAGCAGTCTGCAAACACTTTCTCTGCAGAGTCCCAAAACAGGCGTTTTCAGCCCATTACCGGCATATGGAAGAAACAGCAGTAAGCACAGGGAAATATCTGCTTCTAAATCCAAAACGCAGCTATCTAACAGAACGGTTGTCAATGTGTGCACTCAACCTCCAGAGTTAAACCCGTGTGTGGATTCAGCAGTCTGCAAACACTTTCTCTGCAGAGTCCCAAAACAGGCGTTTTCAGCCCATTACCGGCATATGGAAGAAACAGCAGTAAGCACAGGGAAATATCTGCTTCTAAATCCAAAACGCAGCTATCTAACAGAACGGTTGTCAATGTGTGCACTCAACTTCCAGAGTTAAAACCGTGTGTGGATTCAGCAGTCTGCAAACACTTTCTCTGCAGAGTCCCAAAACAGGCGTTTTCAGCCCATTACCGGCATATGGAAGAAACAGCAGTAAGCACAGGGAAATATCTGCTTCTAAATCCAAAACGCAGCTATCTAACAGAACGGTTGTCAATCTGTGCACTCAACTTCCAGAGTTAAACCCGTGTGTGGATTCAGCAGTCTGCAAACACTTTCTCTGCAGAGTCCCAAAACAGGCGTTTTCACCCCATTACCGGCATATGGAAGAAACAGCAGTAAGCACAGGGAAATATCTGCTTCTAAATCCAAAACGCAGCTATCTAACAGAACGGTTGTCAATGTGTGCACTCAACTTCCAGAGTTAAACCCGTGTGTGGATTCAGCAGTCTGCAAACACTTTCTCTGCAGGGTCCCAAAACAGGCGTTTTCAGCCCATTACCGGCATATGGAAGAAACAGCAGTAAGCACAGGGAAATATCTGCTTCTAAATCCAAAACGCAGCTATCTAACAGAACGGTTGTCAATGTGTGCACTCAACTTCCAGAGTTAAACCCGTGTGTGGATTCAGCAGTCTGCAAACACTTTCTCTGCAGAGTCCCAAAACAGGCGTTTTCAGCCCATTACCGGCATATGGAAGAAACAGCAGTAAGCACATGGAAATATCTGCTTCTAAATCCAAAACGCAGCTATCTAACAGAACGGTTGTCAATGTGTGCACTCAACTTCCAGAGTTAAACCCGTGTGTGGATTCAGCAGTCTGCAAACACTTTCTCTGCAGAGTCCCAAAACAGGCGTTTTCAGCCCATTACCGGCATATGGAAGAAACAGCAGTAAGCACAGGGAAATATCTGCTTCTAAATCCAAAACGCAGCTATCTAACAGAACGGTTGTCAATGTGTGCACTCAACTTCCAGAGTTAAACCCGTGTGTGGATTCAGCAGTCTGCAAACACTTTCTCTGCAGAGTCCCAAAACAGGCGTTTTCAGCCCATTACCGGCATATGGAAGAAACAGCAGTAAGCACAGGGAAATATCTGCTTCTAAATCCAAAACGCAGCTATCTAACAGAACGGTTGTCAATGTGTGCACTCAACTTCCAGAGTTAAACCCGTGTGTGGATTCAGCAGTCTGCAAACACTTTCTCTGCAGAGTCCCAAAACAGGCGTTTTCAGCCCATTACCGGCATATGGAAGAAACAGCAGTAAGCACAGGGAAATATCTGCTTCTAAATCCAAAACGCAGCTATCTAACAGAACGGTTGTCAATGTGTGCACTCAACTTCCAGAGTTAAACCCGTGTGTGGATTCAGCAGTCTGCAAACACTTTCTCTGCAGAGTCCCAAAACAGGCGTTTTCAGCCCATTACCGGCATATGGAAGAAACAGCAGTAAGCACAGGGAAATATCTGCTTCTAAATCCAAAACGCAGCTATCTAACAGAACGGTTGTCAATGTGTGCACTCAACTTCCAGAGTTAAACCCGTGTGTGGATTCAGCAGTCTGCAAACACTTTCTCTGCAGAGTCCCAAAACAGGCGTTTTCAGCCCATTACCGGCATATGGAAGAAACAGCAGTAAGCACAGGGAAATATCTGCTTCTAAATCCAAAACGCAGCTATCTAACAGAACGGTTGTCAATGTGTGCACTCAACTTCCAGAGTTAAACCCGTGTGTGGATTCAGCAGTCTGCAAACACTTTCTCTGCAGAGTCCCAAAACAGGCGTTTTCAGCCCATTACCGGCATGTGGAAGAAACAGCAGTAAGCACAGGGAAATATCTGCTTCTAAATCCAAAACGCAGCTATCTAACAGAACGGTTGTCAATGTGTGCACTCAACTTCCAGAGTTAAACCGGTGTGTGGATTCAGCAGTCTGCAAACATCTTCTCTGCAGAGTCCCAAAACAGGCGTTTTCAGCCCATTACCGGCATATGGAAGAAACAGCAGTAAGCACAGTGAAATATCTGCTTCTAAATCCAAAACGCAGCTATCTAACAGAACGGTTGTCAATGTGTGCACTCAACTTCCAGAGTTAAACCCGTGTGTGGATTCAGCAGTCTGCAAACACTTTCTCTGCAGGGTCCCAAAACAGGCGTTTTCAGTCCATTACCGGCATATGGAAGAAACAGCAGTAAGCACAGGGAAATATCTGCTTCTAAATCCAAAACGCAGCTATCTAACAGAACGGTTGTCAATGTGTGCACTCAACTTCCAGAGTTAAACCCGTGTGTGGATTCAGCAGTCTGCAAACACTTTCTCTGCAGAGTCCCAAAACAGGCGTTTTCAGCCCATTACCGGCATATGGAAGAAACAGCAGTAAGCACAGGGAAATATCTGCTTCTAAATCCAAAACGCAGCTATCTAACTGAACGGTTGTCAATGTGTGCACTCAACTTCCAGAGTTAAACCCGTGTGTGGATTCAGCAGTCTGCAAACACTTTCTCTGCAGAGTCCCAAAACAGGCGTTTTCAGCCCATTACCGGCATATGGAAGAAACAGCAGTAAGCACAGGGAAATATCTGCTTCTAAATCCAAAACGCAGCTATCTAACAGAACGGTTGTCAATGTGTGCACTCAACTTCCAGAGTTAAACCCGTGTGTGGATTCAGCAGTCTGCAAACACTTTCTCTGCAGAGTCCCAAAACAGGCGTTTTCAGCCCATTACCGGCATATGGAAGAAACAGCAGTAAGCACAGGGAAATATCTGCTTCTAAATCCAAAACGCAGCTATCTAACAGAACGGTTGTCAATGTGTGCACTCAACTTCCAGAGTTAAACCCGTGTGTGGATTCAGCAGTCTGCAAACACTTTCTCTGCAGAGTCCCAAAACAGGCGTTTTCAGCCCATTACCGGCATATGGAAGAAACAGCAGTAAGCACAGGGAAATATCTGCTTCTAAATCCAAAACGCAGCTATCTAACAGAACGGTTGTCAATGTGTGCACTCAACTTCCAGAGTTAAACCCGTGTGTGGATTCAGCAGTCTGCAAACACTTTCTCTGCAGAGTCCCAAAACAGGCGTTTTCAGCCCATTACCGGCATATGGAAGAAACAGCAGTAAGCACAGGGAAATATCTGCTTCTAAATCCAAAACGCAGCTATCTAACAGAACGGTTGTCAATGTGTGCACTCAACTTCCAGAGTTAAACCCGTGTGTGGATTCAGCAGTCTGCAAACACTTTCTCTGCAGAGTCCCAAAACAGGCGTTTTCAGCCCATTACCGGCATATGGAAGAAACAGCAGTAAGCACAGGGAAATATCTGCTTCTAAATCCAAAACGCAGCTATCTAACAGAACGGTTGTCAATGTGTGCACTCAACCTCCAGAGTTAAACCCGTGTGTGGATTCAGCAGTCTGCAAACACTTTCTCTGCAGAGTCCCAAAACAGGCGTTTTCAGCCCATTACCGGCATATGGAAGAAACAGCAGTAAGCACAGGGAAATATCTGCTTCTAAATCCAAAACGCAGCTATCTAACAGAACGGTTGTCAATGTGTGCACTCAACTTCCAGAGTTAAACCCGTGTGTGGATTCAGCAGTCTGCAAACACTTTCTCTGCAGAGTCCCAAAACAGGCGTTTTCAGCCCATTACCGGCATATGGAAGAAACAGCAGTAAGCACAGGGAAATATCTGCTTCTAAATCCAAAACGCAGCTATCTAACAGAACGGTTGTCAATCTGTGCACTCAACTTCCAGAGTTAAACCCGTGTGTGGATTCAGCAGTCTGCAAACACTTTCTCTGCAGAGTCCCAAAACAGGCGTTTTCACCCCATTACCGGCATATGGAAGAAACAGCAGTAAGCACAGGGAAATATCTGCTTCTAAATCCAAAACGCAGCTATCTAACAGAACGGTTGTCAATGTGTGCACTCAACTTCCAGAGTTAAACCCGTGTGTGGATTCAGCAGTCTGCAAACACTTTCTCTGCAGGGTCCCAAAACAGGCGTTTTCAGCCCATTACCGGCATATGGAAGAAACAGCAGTAAGCACAGGGAAATATCTGCTTCTAAATCCAAAACGCAGCTATCTAACAGAACGGTTGTCAATGTGTGCACTCAACTTCCAGAGTTAAACCCGTGTGTGGATTCAGCAGTCTGCAAACACTTTCTCTGCAGAGTCCCAAAACAGGCGTTTTCAGCCCATTACCGGCATATGGAAGAAACAGCAGTAAGCACATGGAAATATCTGCTTCTAAATCCAAAACGCAGCTATCTAACAGAACGGTTGTCAATGTGTGCACTCAACTTCCAGAGTTAAACCCGTGTGTGGATTCAGCAGTCTGCAAACACTTTCTCTGCAGAGTCCCAAAACAGGCGTTTTCAGCCCATTACCGGCATATGGAAGAAACAGCAGTAAGCACAGGGAAATATCTGCTTCTAAATCCAAAACGCAGCTATCTAACAGAACGGTTGTCAATGTGTGCACTCAACTTCCAGAGTTAAACCCGTGTGTGGATTCAGCAGTCTGCAAACACTTTCTCTGCAGAGTCCCAAAACAGGCGTTTTCAGCCCATTACCGGCATATGGAAGAAACAGCAGTAAGCACAGGGAAATATCTGCTTCTAAATCCAAAACGCAGCTATCTAACAGAACGGTTGTCAATGTGTGCACTCAACTTCCAGAGTTAAACCCGTGTGTGGATTCAGCAGTCTGCAAACACTTTCTCTGCAGAGTCCCAAAACAGGCGTTTTCAGCCCATTACCGGCATATGGAAGAAACAGCAGTAAGCACAGGGAAATATCTGCTTCTAAATCCAAAACGCAGCTATCTAACAGAACGGTTGTCAATGTGTGCACTCAACTTCCAGAGTTAAACCCGTGTGTGGATTCAGCAGTCTGCAAACACTTTCTCTGCAGAGTCCCAAAACAGGCGTTTTCAGCCCATTACCGGCATATGGAAGAAACAGCAGTAAGCACAGGGAAATATCTGCTTCTAAATCCAAAACGCAGCTATCTAACAGAACGGTTGTCAATGTGTGCACTCAACTTCCAGAGTTAAACCCGTGTGTGGATTCAGCAGTCTGCAAACACTTTCTCTGCAGAGTCCCAAAACAGGCGTTTTCAGCCCATTACCGGCATGTGGAAGAAACAGCAGTAAGCACAGGGAAATATCTGCTTCTAAATCCAAAACGCAGCTATCTAACAGAACGGTTGTCAATGTGTGCACTCAACTTCCAGAGTTAAACCCGTGTGTGGATTCAGCAGTCTGCAAACACTTTCTCTGCAGAGGCCCAAAACAGGCGTTTTCAGCCCATTACCGGCATATGGAAGAAACAGCAGTAAGCACAGGGAAATATCTGCTTCTAAATCCAAAACGCAGCTATCTAACAGAACGGTTGTCAATGTGTGCACTCAACCTCCAGAGTTAAACCCGTGTGTGGATTCAGCAGTCTGCAAACACTTTCTCTGCAGAGTCCCAAAACAGGCGTTTTCAGCCCATTACCGGCATATGGAAGAAACAGCAGTAAGCACAGGGAAATATCTGCTTCTAAATCCAAAACGCAGCTATCTAACAGAACGGTTGTCAATGTGTGCACTCAACTTCCAGAGTTAAACCCGTGTGTGGATTCAGCAGTCTGCAAACACTTTCTCTGCAGAGTCCCAAAACAGGCGTTTTCAGCCCATTACCGGCATATGGAAGAAACAGCAGTAAGCACAGGGAAATATCTGCTTCTAAATCCAAAACGCAGCTATCTAACAGAACGGTTGTCAATGTGTGCACTCAACTTCCAGAGTTAAACCCGTGTGTGGATTCAGCAGTCTGCAAACACTTTCTCTGCAGAGTCCCAAAACAGGCGTTTTCAGCCCATTACCGGCATATGGAAGAAACAGCAGTAAGCACAGGGAAATATCTGCTTCTAAATCCAAAACGCAGCTATCTAACTGAACGGTTGTCAATGTGTGCACTCAACTTCCAGAGTTAAACCCGTGTGTGGATTCAGCAGTCTGCAAACACTTTCTCTGCAGAGTCCCAAAACAGGCGTTTTCAGCCCATTACCGGCATATGGAAGAAACAGCAGTAAGCACAGGGAAATATCTGCTTCTAAATCCAAAACGCAGCTATCTAACAGAACGGTTGTCAATGTGTGCACTCAACTTCCAGAGTTAAACCCGTGTGTGGATTCAGCAGTCTGCAAACACTTTCTCTGCAGAGTCCCAAAACAGGCGTTTTCACCCCATTACGGGCATATGGAAGAAACAGCAGTAAGCAGAGGGAAATATCTGCTTCTAAATCCAAAACGCAGCTATCTAACAGAACGGTTGTCAATGTGTGCACTCAACTTCCAGAGTTAAACCCGTGTGTGGATTCAGCAGTCTGCAAACACTTTCTCTGCAGGGTCCCAAAACAGGCGTTTTCAGCCCATTACCGGCATATGGAAGAAACAGCAGTAAGCACAGGGAAATATCTGCTTCTAAATCCAAAACGCAGCTATCTAACAGAACGGTTGTCAATGTGTGCACTCAACTTCCAGAGTTAAACCCGTGTGTGGATTCAGCAGTCTGCAAACACTTTCTCTGCAGAGTCCCAAAACAGGCGTTTTCAGCCCATTACCGGCATATGGAAGAAACAGCAGTAAGCACAGGGAAATATCTGCTTCTAAATCCAAAACGCAGCTATCTAACAGAACGGTTGTCAATGTGTGCACTCAACTTCCAGAGTTAAACCCGTGTGTGGATTCAGCAGTCTGCAAACACTTTCTCTGCAGAGTCCCAAAACAGGCGTTTTCAGCCCATTACCGGCATGTGGAAGAAACAGCAGTAAGCACAGGTAAATATCTGCTTCTAAATCCAAAACGCAGCTATCTAACAGAACGGTTGTCAATGTGTGCACTCAACTTCCAGAGTTAAACCCGTGTGTGGATTCAGCAGTCTGCAAACACTTTCTCTGCAGAGGACCAAAACAGGCGTTTTCAGCCCATTACCGGCATATGGAAGAAACAGCAGTAAGCACAGGGAAATATCTGCTTCTAAATCCAAAACGCAGCTATCTAACAGAACGGTTGTCAATGTGTGCACTCAACTTCCAGAGTTAAACCCGTGTGTGGATTCAGCAGTCTGCAAACACTTTCTCTGCAGAGTCCCAAAACAGGCGTTTTCAGCCCATTACCGGCATATGGAAGAAACAGCAGTAAGCACAGGGAAATATCTGCTTCTAAATCCAAAACGCAGCTATCTAACAGAACGGTTTTCAATGTGTGCACTCAACTTCCAGAGTTAAACCCGTGTGTGGTTTCAGCAGTCTGCAAACACTTTCTCTGCAGAGTCCCAAAACAGGAGTTTTCAGCCCATTACCGGCATATGGAAGAAACAGCAGTAAGCACAGGGAAATATCTGCTTCTAAATCCAAAACGCAGCTATCTAACAGAACGGTTGTCAATGTGTGCACTCAACTTCCAGAGTTAAACCGGTGTGTGGATTCAGCAGTCTGCAAACATCTTCTCTGCAGAGTCCCAAAACAGGCGTTTTCAGCCCATTACCGGCATATGGAAGAAACAGCAGTAAGCACAGTGAAATATCTGCTTCTAAATCCAAAACGCAGCTATCTAACAGAACGGTTGTCAATGTGTGCACTCAACTTCCAGAGTTAAACCCGTGTGTGGATTCAGCAGTCTGCAAACACTTTCTCTGCAGGGTCCCAAAACAGGCGTTTTCAGCCCATTACCGGCATATGGAAGAAACAGCAGTAAGCACAGGGAAATATCTGCTTCTAAATCCAAAACGCAGCTATCTAACAGAACGGTTGTCAATGTGTGCACTCAACTTCCAGAGTTAAACCCGTGTGTGGATTCAGCAGTCTGCAAACATCTTCTCTGCAGAGTCCCAAAACAGGCGTTTTCAGCCCATTACCGGCATATGGAAGAAACAGCAGTAAGCACAGGGAAATATCTGCTTCTAAATCCAAAACGCAGCTATCTAACAGAACGGTTGTCAATGTGTGCACTCAACTTCCAGAGTTAAACAAGTGTGTGGATTCAGCAGTCTGCAAACACTTTCTCTGCAGAGTCCCAAAACAGGCGTTTTCAGCCCATTACCGGCATATGGAAGAAACAGCAGTAAGCACAGGGAAATATCTGCTTCTAAATCCAAAACGCAGCTATCTAACAGAACGGTTGTCAATGTGTGCACTCAACTTCCAGAGTTAAACCAGTGTGTGGATTCAGCAGTCTGCAAACACTTTCTCTGCAGAGTCCCAAAACAGGCGTTTTCAGCCCATTACCGGCATATGGAAGAAACAGCAGTAAGCACAGGGAAATATCTGCTTCTAAATCCAAAACGCAGCTATCTAACAGAACGGTTGTCAATGTGTGCACTCAACTTCCAGAGTTAAACCCGTGTGTGGATTCAGCAGTCTGCAAACACTTTCTCTGCAGAGTCCCAAAACAGGCGTTTTCAGCCCATTACCGGCATATGGAAGAAACAGCAGTAAGCACAGGGAAATATCTGCTTCTAAATCCAAAACGCAGCTATCTAACAGAACGGTTGTCAATGTGTGCACTCAACTTCCAGAGTTAAACCCGTGTGTGGATTCAGCAGTCTGCAAACACTTTCTCTGCAGAGTCCCAAAACAGGCGTTTTCAGCCCATTACCGGCATATGGAAGAAACAGCAGTAAGCACAGGGAAATATCTGCTTCTAAATCCAAAACGCAGCTATCTAACAGAACGGCTGTCAATGTGTGCACTCAATTTCCAGAGTTAAACCCGTGTGTGGATTCAGCAGTCTGCAAACACTTTCTCTGCAGAGTCCCAAAACAGGCGTTTTCAGCCCATTACCGGCATATGGAAGAAACAGCAGTAAGCACAGGGAAATATCTGCTTCTAAATCCAAAACGCAGCTATCTAACAGAACGGTTGTCAATGTGTGCACTCAACTTCCAGAGTTAAACCCGTGTGTGGATTCAGCAGTCTGCAAACACTTTCTCTGCAGAGTCCCAAAACAGGCGTTTTCAGCCCATTACCGGCATATGGAAGAAACAGCAGTAAGCACAGGGAAATATCTGCTTCTAAATCCAAAACGCAGCTATCTAACAGAACGGTTGTCAATGTGTGTACTCAACTTCCAGAGTTAAACCCGTGTGTGGATTCAGCAGTCTGCAAACACTTTCTCTGCAGAGTCCCAAAACAGGCGTTTTCAGCCCATTACCGGCATATGGAAGAAACAGCAGTAAGCACAGGGAAATATCTGCTTCTAAATCCAAAACGCAGCTATCTAACAGAACGGTTGTCAATGTGTGCACTCAACCTCCAGAGTTAAACCCGTGTGTGGATTCAGCAGTCTGCAAACACTTTCTCTGCAGAGTCCCAAAACAGGCGTTTTCAGCCCATTACCGGCATATGGAAGAAACAGCAGTAAGCACAAGGAAATATCTGCTTCTAAATCCAAAACGCAGCTATCTAACAGAACGGTTGTCAATGTGTGCACTCAACTTCCAGAGTTAAACCCGTGTGTGGATTCAGCAGTCTGCAAACACTTTCTCTGCAGAGTCCCAAAACAGGCGTTTTCAGCCCATTACCGGCATATGGAAGAAACAGCAGTAAGCACAGGGAAATATCTGCTTCTAAATCCAAAACGCAGCTATCTAACAGAACGGTTGTCAATCTGTGCACTCAACTTCCAGAGTTAAACCCGTGTGTAGATTCAGCAGTCTGCAAACACTTTCTCTGCAGAGTCCCAAAACAGGCGTTTTCAGCCCATTACCGGCATATGGAAGAAACAGCAGTAAGCACAGGGAAATATCTGCTTCTAAATCCAAAACGCAGCTATCTAACAGAACGGTTGTCAATGTGTGCACTCAACTTCCAGAGTTAAACCCGTGTGTGGATTCAGCAGTCTGCAAACACTTTCTCTGCAGAGTCCCAAAACAGGCGTTTTCAGCCCATTACCGGCATATGGAAGAAACAGCAGTAAGCACAGGGAAATATCTGCTTCTAAATCCAAAACGCAGCTATCTAACAGAACGGTTGTCAATGTGTGCACTCAACTTCCAGAGTTAAACCCGTGTGTGGATTCAGCAGTCTGCAAACACTTTCTCTGAAGAGTCCCAAAACAGGCGTTTTCAGCCCATTACCGGCATATGGAAGAAACAGCAGTAAGCACAGGGAAATATCTGCTTCTAAATCCAAAACGCAGCTATCTAACAGAACGGTTGTCAATGTGTGCACTCAACTTCCAGAGTTAAACCCGTGTGTGGATTCAGCAGTCTGCAAACACTTTCTCTGCAGAGTCCCAAAACAGGCGTTTTCAGCCCATTACCGGCATGTGGAAGAAACAGCAGTAAGCACACGGAAATATCTGCTTCTAAATCCAAAACGCAGCTATCTAACAGAACGGTTGTCAATGTGTGCACTCAACTTCCAGAGTTAAACCCGTGTGTGGATTCAGCAGTCTGCAAACACTTTCTCTGCAGAGGCCCAAAACAGGCGTTTTCAGCCCATTACCGGCATATGGAAGAAACAGCAGTAAGCACAGGGAAATATCTGCTTCTAAATCCAAAACGCAGCTATCTAACAGAACGGTTGTCAATGTGTGCACTCAACTTCCAGAGTTAAACCCGTGTGTGGATTCAGCAGTCTGCAAACACTTTCTCTGCAGAGTCCCAAAACAGGCGTTTTCAGCCCATTACCGGCATATGGAAGAAACAGCAGTAAGCACAGGGAAATATCTGCTTCTAAATCCAAAACGCAGCTATCTAACAGAACGGTTGTCAATGTGTGCACTCAACTTCCAGAGTTAAACCCGTGTGTGGTTTCAGCAGTCTGCAAACACTTTCTCTGCAGAGTCCCAAAACAGGCGTTTTCAGCCCATTACCGGCATATGGAAGAAACAGCAGTAAGCACAGGGAAATATCTGCTTCTAAATCCAAAACGCAGCTATCTAACAGAACGGTTGTCAATGTGTGCACTCAACTTCCAGAGTTAAACCGGTGTGTGGATTCAGCAGTCTGCAAACATCTTCTCTGCAGAGTCCCAAAACAGGCGTTTTCAGCCCATTACCGGCATATGGAAGAAACAGCAGTAAGCACAGTGAAATATCTGCTTCTAAATCCAAAACGCAGCTATCTAACAGAACGGTTGTCAATGTGTGCACTCAACTTCCAGAGTTAAACCCGTGTGTGGATTCAGCAGTCTGCAAACACTTTCTCTGCAGGGTCCCAAAACAGGCGTTTTCAGTCCATTACCGGCATATGGAAGAAACAGCAGTAAGCACAGGGAAATATCTGCTTCTAAATCCAAAACGCAGCTATCTAACAGAACGGTTGTCAATGTGTGCACTCAACTTCCAGAGTTAAACCCGTGTGTGGATTCAGCAGTCTGCAAACACTTTCTCTGCAGAGTCCCAAAACAGGCGTTTTCAGCCCATTACCGGCATATGGAAGAAACAGCAGTAAGCACAGGGAAATATCTGCTTCTAAATCCAAAACGCAGCTATCTAACTGAACGGTTGTCAATGTGTGCACTCAACTTCCAGAGTTAAACCCGTGTGTGGATTCAGCAGTCTGCAAACACTTTCTCTGCAGAGTCCCAAAACAGGCGTTTTCAGCCCATTACCGGCATATGGAAGAAACAGCAGTAAGCACAGGGAAATATCTGCTTCTAAATCCAAAACGCAGCTATCTAACAGAACGGTTGTCAATGTGTGCACTCAACTTCCAGAGTTAAACCCGTGTGTGGATTCAGCAGTCTGCAAACACTTTCTCTGCAGAGTCCCAAAACAGGCGTT
Organism: Aotus nancymaae; assembly: GCF_030222135.1. NCBI lineage: Eukaryota > Metazoa > Chordata > Mammalia > Primates > Aotidae > Aotus > Aotus nancymaae. The sequence continues at coordinate 18,289 of NW_026989573.1, read as the reverse complement.
TTCAGCCCATTACCGGCATATGGAAGAAACAGCAGTAAGCACAGGGAAATATCTGCTTCTAAATCCAAAACGCAGCTATCTAACAGAACGGTTGTCAATGTGTGCACTCAACTTCCAGAGTTAAACCCGTGTGTGGATTCAGCAGTCTGCAAACACTTTCTCTGCAGAGTCCCAAAACAGGCGTTTTCAGCCCATTACCGGCATATGGAAGAAACAGCAGTAAGCACAGGAAATATCTGCTTCTAAATCCAAAACGCAGCTATCTAACAGAACGGTTGTCAATGTGTGCACTCAACTTCCAGAGTTAAACCGGTGTGTGGATTCAGCAGTCTGCAAACATCTTCTCTGCAGAGTCCCAAAACAGGCGTTTTCAGCCCATTACCGGCATATGGAAGAAACAGCAGTAAGCACAGTGAAATATCTGCTTCTAAATCCAAAACGCAGCTATCTAACAGAACGGTTGTCAATGTGTGCACTCAACTTCCAGAGTTAAACCCGTGTGTGGATTCAGCAGTCTGCAAACACTTTCTCTGCAGGGTCCCAAAACAGGCGTTTTCAGTCCATTACCGGCATATGGAGGAAACAGCAGTAAGCACAGGGAAATATCTGCTTCTAAATCCAAAACGCAGCTATCTAACAGAACGGTTGTCAATGTGTGCACTCAACTTCCAGAGTTAAACCCGTGTGTGGATTCAGCAGTCTGCAAACACTTTCTCTGCAGAGTCCCAAAACAGGCGTTTTCAGCCCATTACCGGCATATGGAAGAAACAGCAGTAAGCACAGGGAAATATCTGCTTCTAAATCCAAAACGCAGCTATCTAACAGAACGGTTGTCAATGTGTGCACTCAACTTCCAGAGTTAAACCCGTGTGTGGATTCAGCAGTCTGCAAACACTTTCTCTGCAGAGTCCCAAAACAGGCGTTTTCAGCCCATTACCGGCATATGGAAGAAACAGCAGTAAGCACAGGGAAATATCTGCTTCTAAATCCAAAACGCAGCTATCTAACAGAACGGTTGTCAATGTGTGCACTCAACTTCCAGAGTTAAACCCGTGTGTGGATTCAGCAGTCTGCAAACACTTTCTCTGCAGAGTCCCAAAACAGGCGTTTTCAGCCCATTACCGGCATATGGAAGAAACAGCAGTAAGCACAGGGAAATATCTGCTTCTAAATCCAAAACGCAGCTATCTAACAGAACGGTTGTCAATGTGTGCACTCAACTTCCAGAGTTAAACCCGTGTGTGGATTCAGCAGTCTGCAAACACTTTCTCTGCAGAGTCCCAAAACAGGCGTTTTCAGCCCATTACCGGCATATGGAAGAAACAGCAGTAAGCACAGGGAAATATCTGCTTCTAAATCCAAAACGCAGCTATCTAACAGAACGGTTGTCAATGTGTGCACTCAACTTCCAGAGTTAAACCCGTGTGTGGATTCAGCAGTCTGCAAACACTTTCTCTGCAGAGTCCCAAAACAGGCGTTTTCAGCCCATTACCGGCATATGGAAGAAACAGCAGTAAGCACAGGGAAATATCTGCTTCTAAATCCAAAACGCAGCTATCTAACAGAACGGTTGTCAATGTGTGCACTCAACTTCCAGAGTTAAACCCGTGTGTGGATTCAGCAGTCTGCAAACACTTTCTCTGCAGAGTCCCAAAACAGGCGTTTTCAGCCCATTACCGGCATATGGAAGAAACAGCAGTAAGCACAGGGAAATATCTGCTTCTAAATCCAAAACGCAGCTATCTAACAGAACGGTTGTCAATGTGTGCACTCAACCTCCAGAGTTAAACCCGTGTGTGGATTCAGCAGTCTGCAAACACTTTCTCTGCAGAGTCCCAAAACAGGCGTTTTCAGCCCATTACCGGCATATGGAAGAAACAGCAGTAAGCACAGGGAAATATCTGCTTCTAAATCCAAAACGCAGCTATCTAACAGAACGGTTGTCAATGTGTGCACTCAACTTCCAGAGTTAAAACCGTGTGTGGATTCAGCAGTCTGCAAACACTTTCTCTGCAGAGTCCCAAAACAGGCGTTTTCAGCCCATTACCGGCATATGGAAGAAACAGCAGTAAGCACAGGGAAATATCTGCTTCTAAATCCAAAACGCAGCTATCTAACAGAACGGTTGTCAATCTGTGCACTCAACTTCCAGAGTTAAACCCGTGTGTGGATTCAGCAGTCTGCAAACACTTTCTCTGCAGAGTCCCAAAACAGGCGTTTTCACCCCATTACCGGCATATGGAAGAAACAGCAGTAAGCACAGGGAAATATCTGCTTCTAAATCCAAAACGCAGCTATCTAACAGAACGGTTGTCAATGTGTGCACTCAACTTCCAGAGTTAAACCCGTGTGTGGATTCAGCAGTCTGCAAACACTTTCTCTGCAGGGTCCCAAAACAGGCGTTTTCAGCCCATTACCGGCATATGGAAGAAACAGCAGTAAGCACAGGGAAATATCTGCTTCTAAATCCAAAACGCAGCTATCTAACAGAACGGTTGTCAATGTGTGCACTCAACTTCCAGAGTTAAACCCGTGTGTGGATTCAGCAGTCTGCAAACACTTTCTCTGCAGAGTCCCAAAACAGGCGTTTTCAGCCCATTACCGGCATATGGAAGAAACAGCAGTAAGCACATGGAAATATCTGCTTCTAAATCCAAAACCAGCTATCTAACAGAACGGTTGTCAATGTGTGCACTCAACTTCCAGAGTTAAACCCGTGTGTGGATTCAGCAGTCTGCAAACACTTTCTCTGCAGAGTCCCAAAACAGGCGTTTTCAGCCCATTACCGGCATATGGAAGAAACAGCAGTAAGCACAGGGAAATATCTGCTTCTAAATCCAAAACGCAGCTATCTAACAGAACGGTTGTCAATGTGTGCACTCAACTTCCAGAGTTAAACCCGTGTGTGGATTCAGCAGTCTGCAAACACTTTCTCTGCAGAGTCCCAAAACAGGCGTTTTCAGCCCATTACCGGCATATGGAAGAAACAGCAGTAAGCACAGGGAAATATCTGCTTCTAAATCCAAAACGCAGCTATCTAACAGAACGGTTGTCAATGTGTGCACTCAACTTCCAGAGTTAAACCCGTGTGTGGATTCAGCAGTCTGCAAACACTTTCTCTGCAGAGTCCCAAAACAGGCGTTTTCAGCCCATTACCGGCATATGGAAGAAACAGCAGTAAGCACAGGGAAATATCTGCTTCTAAATCCAAAACGCAGCTATCTAACAGAACGGTTGTCAATGTGTGCACTCAACTTCCAGAGTTAAACCCGTGTGTGGGTTCAGCAGTCTGCAAACACTTTCTCTGCAGAGTCCCAAAACAGGCGTTTTCAGCCCATTACCGGCATATGGAAGAAACAGCAGTAAGCACAGGGAAATATCTGCTTCTAAATCCAAAACGCAGCTATCTAACAGAACGGTTGTCAATGTGTGCACTCAACTTCCAGAGTTAAACCCGTGTGTGGATTCAGCAGTCTGCAAACACTTTCTCTGCAGAGTCCCAAAACAGGCGTTTTCAGCCCATTACCGGCATATGGAAGAAACAGCAGTAAGCACAGGGAAATATCTGCTTCTAAATCCAAAACGCAGCTATCTAACAGAACGGTTGTCAATGTGTGCACTCAACTTCCAGAGTTAAACCGGTGTGTGGATTCAGCAGTCTGCAAACACTTTCTCTGCAGAGTCCCAAAACAGGCGTTTTCAGCCCATTACCGGCATATGGAAGAAACAGCAGTAAGCACAGGGAAATATCTGCTTCTAAATCCAAAACGCAGCTATCTAACAGAACGGTTGTCAATGTGTGCACTCAACTTCCAGAGTTAAACCCGTGTGTGGATTCAGCAGTCTGCAAACACTTTCTCTGCAGAGTCCCAAAACAGGCGTTTTCAGCCCATTACCGGCATATGGAAGAAACAGCAGTAAGCACAGGGAAATATCTGCTTCTAAATCCAAAACGCAGCTATCTAACAGAACGGTTGTCAATGTGTGCACTCAACTTCCAGAGTTAACCCGTGTGTGGATTCAGCAGTCTGCAAACACTTTCTCTGCAGAGTCCCAAAACAGGCGTTTTCAGCCCATTACCGGCATATGGAAGAAACAGCAGTAAGCACAGGGAAATATCTGCTTCTAAATCCAAAACGCAGCTATCTAACAGAACGGTTGTCAATGTGTGCACTCAACTTCCAGAGTTAAACCCGTGTGTGGATTCAGCAGTCTGCAAACATCTTCTCTGCAGAGTCCCAAAACAGGCGTTTTCAGCCCATTACCGGCATGTGGAAGAAACAGCAGTAAGCACAGGGAAATATCTGCTTCTAAATCCAAAACGCAGCTATCTAACAGAACGGTTGTCAATGTGTGCACTCAACTTCCAGAGTTAAACCCGTGTGTGGATTCAGCAGTCTGTAAACACTTTCTCTGCAGGGTCCCAAAACAGGCGTTTTCAGCCCATTACCGGCATATGGAAGAAACAGCAGTAAGCACAGGGAAATATCTGCTTCTAAATCCAAAACGCAGCTATCTAACAGAACGGTTGTCAATGTGTGCACTCAACTTCCAGAGTTAAACCCGTGTGTGGATTCAGCAGTCTGCAAACACTTTCTCTGCAGAGTCCCAAAACAGGCGTTTTCAGCACATTACCGGCATATGGAAGAAACAGCAGTAAGCACAGGGAAATATCTGCTTCTAAATCCAAAACGCAGCTATCTAACAGAACGGTTGTCAATGTGTGCACTCTACTTCCAGAGTTAAACCAGTGTGTGGATTCAGCAGTCTGCAAACACTTTCTCTGCAGAGTCCCAAAACAGGCGTTTTCAGCCCATTACCGGCATATGGAAGAAACAGCAGTAAGCACAGGGATATATCTGCTTCTAAATCCAAAACGCAGCTATCTAACAGAACGGTTGTCAATGTGTGCACTGAACTTCCAGAGTTAAACCCGTGAGTGGATTCAGCAGTCTGCAAACACTTTCTCTGCAGAGTCCCAAAACAGGCGTTTTCAGCCCATTACCGGCATATGGAAGAAACAGCAGTAAGCACTGGGAAATATCTGCTTCTAAGTCCAAAACGCAGCTATCTAACAGAACGGTTGTCAATGTGTGCACTCAACTTCCAGAGTTAAACCCGTGTGTGGATTCAGCAGTCTGCAAACACTTTCTCTGCAGAGTCCCAAAACAGGCGTTTTCAGCCCATTACCGGCATATGGAAGAAACAGCAGTAAGCACAGGGAAATATCTGCTTCTAAATCCAAAACGCAGCTATCTAACAGAACGGTTGTCAATGTGTGCACTCAACTTCCAGAGTTAAACCGGTGTGTGGATTCAGCAGTCTGCAAACATCTTCTCTGCAGAGTCCCAAAACAGGCGTTTTCAGCCCATTACCGGCATATGGAAGAAACAGCAGTAAGCACAGGGAAATATCTGCTTCTAAATCCAAAACGCAGCTATCTAACAGAACGGTTGTCAATCTGTGCACTCAACTTCCAGAGTTAAACCCGTGTGTGGATTCAGCAGTCTGCAAACACTTTCTCTGCAGAGTCCCAAAACAGGCGTTTTCACCCCATTACCGGCATATGGAAGAAACAGCAGTAAGCACAGGGAAATATCTGCTTCTAAATCCAAAACGCAGCTATCTAACAGAACGGTTGTCAATGTGTGCACTCAACTTCCAGAGTTAAACCCGTGTGTGGATTCAGCAGTCTGCAAACACTTTCTCTGCAGGGTCCCAAAACAGGCGTTTTCAGCCCATTACCGGCATATGGAAGAAACAGCAGTAAGCACAGGGAAATATCTGCTTCTAAATCCAAAACGCAGCTATCTAACAGAACGGTTGTCAATGTGTGCACTCAACTTCCAGAGTTAAACCCGTGTGTGGATTCAGCAGTCTGCAAACACTTTCTCTGCAGAGTCCCAAAACAGGCGTTTTCAGCCCATTACCGGCATATGGAAGAAACAGCAGTAAGCACAGGGAAATATCTGCTTCTAAGTCCAAAACGCAGCTATCTAACAGAACGGTTGTCAATGTGTGCACTCAACTTCCAGAGTTAAACCCGTGTGTGGATTCAGCAGTCTGCAAACACTTTCTCTGCAGAGTCCCAAAACAGGCGTTTTCACCCCATTACCGGCATATGGAGGAAACAGCAGTAAGCACAGGGAAATATCTGCTTCTAAATCCAAAACGCAGCTATCTAACAGAACGGTTGTCAATGTGTGCACTCAACTTCCAGAGATAAACCCGTGTGTGGATTCAGCAGTCTGCAAACACTTTCTCTGCAGAGTCCCAAAACAGGCGTTTTCAGCCCATTACCGGCATATGGAAGAAACAGCAGTAAGCACAGGGAAATATCTGCTTCTAAATCCAAAACGCAGCTATCTAACAGAACGGTTGTCAATGTGTGCACTCAACTTCCAGAGATAAACCCGTGTGTGGATTCAGCAGTCTGCAAACACTTTCTCTGCAGAGTCCCAAAACAGGCGTTTTCAGCCCATTACCGGCATATGGAAGAAACAGCAGTAAGCACAGGGAAATATCTGCTTCTAAATCCAAAACGCAGCTATCTAACAGAACGGTTGTCAATGTGTGCACTCAACTTCCAGAGTTAAACCCGTGTGTGGATTCAGCAGTCTGCAAACACTTTCTCTGCAGAGTCCCAAAACAGGCGTTTTCAGCCCATTACCGGCATATGGAAGAAACAGCAGTAAGCACAGGGAAATATCTGCTTCTAAATCCAAAACGCAGCTATCTAACAGAACGGTTGTCAATCTGTGCACTCAACTTCCAGAGTTAAACCCGTGTGTGGATTCAGCAGTCTGCAAACACTTTCTCTGCAGAGTCCCAAAACAGGCGTTATCAGCCCATTACCGGCATATGGAAGAAACAGCAGTAAGCACAGGGAAATATCTGCTTCTAAATCCAAAACGCAGCTATCTAACAGAACGGTTGTCAATGTGTGCACTCAACTTCCAGAGTTAAACCCGTGTGTGGATTCAGCAGTCTGCAAACACTTTCTCTGCAGAGTCCCAAAACAGGCGTTTTCAGCCCATTACCGGCATATGGAAGAAACAGCAGTAAGCACAGGGAAATATCTGCTTCTAAATCCAAAACGCAGCTATCTAACAGAACGGTTGTCAATGTGTGCACTCAACTTCCAGAGTTAAACCCGTGTGTGGATTCAGCAGTCTGCAAACACTTTCTCTGCAGAGTCCCAAAACAGGCGTTTTCAGCCCATTACCGGCATATGGAAGAAACAGCAGTAAGCACAGGGAAATATCTGCTTCTAAATCCAAAACGCAGCTATCTAACAGAACGGTTGTCAATGTGTGCACTCAACTTCCAGAGTTAACCCGTGTGTGGATTCAGCAGTCTGCAAACACTTTCTCTGCAGAGTCCCAAAACAGGCGTTTTCAGCCCATTACCGGCATATGGAAGAAACAGCAGTAAGCACAGGGAAATATCTGCTTCTAAATCCAAAACGCAGCTATCTAACAGAACGGTTGTCAATGTGTGCACTCAACTTCCAGAGTTAAACCCGTGTGTGGATTCAGCAGTCTGCAAACATCTTCTCTGCAGAGTCCCAAAACAGGCGTTTTCAGTCCATTACCGGCATGTGGAAGAAACAGCAGTAAGCACAGGGAAATATCTGCTTCTAAATCCAAAACGCAGCTATCTAACAGAACGGTTGTCAATGTGTGCACTCAACTTCCAGAGTTAAACCCGTGTGTGGATTCAGCAGTCTGTAAACACTTTCTCTGCAGGGTCCCAAAACAGGCGTTTTCAGCCCATTACCGGCATATGGAAGAAACAGCAGTAAGCACAGGGAAATATCTGCTTCTAAATCCAAAACGCAGCTATCTAACAGAACGGTTGTCAATGTGTGCACTCAACTTCCAGAGTTAAACCCGTGTGTGGATTCAGCAGTCTGCAAACACTTTCTCTGCAGAGTCCCAAAACAGGCGTTTTCAGCACATTACCGGCATATGGAAGAAACAGCAGTAAGCACAGGGAAATATCTGCTTCTAAATCCAAAACGCAGCTATCTAACAGAACGGTTGTCAATGTGTGCACTCAACTTCCAGAGTTAAACCCGTGTGTGGATTCAGCAGTCTGTAAACACTTTCTCTGCAGGGTCCCAAAACAGGCGTTTTCAGCCCATTACCGGCATATGGAAGAAACAGCAGTAAGCACAGGGAAATATCTGCTTCTAAATCCAAAACGCAGCTATCTAACAGAACGGTTGTCAATGTGTGCACTCAACTTCCAGAGTTAAACCCGTGTGTGGATTCAGCAGTCTGCAAACACTTTCTCTGCAGAGTCCCAAAACAGGCGTTTTCAGCACATTACCGGCATATGGAAGAAACAGCAGTAAGCACAGGGAAATATCTGCTTCTAAATCCAAAACGCAGCTATCTAACAGAACGGTTGTCAATGTGTGCACTCTACTTCCAGAGTTAAACCCGTGTGTGGATTCAGCAGTCTGCAAACACTTTCTCTGCAGAGTCCCAAAACAGGCGTTTTCAGCCCATTACCGGCATATGGAAGAAACAGCAGTAAGCACAGGGATATATCTGCTTCTAAATCCAAAACGCAGCTATCTAACAGAACGGTTGTCAATGTGTGCACTGAACTTCCAGAGTTAAACCCGTGTGTGGATTCAGCAGTCTGCAAACACTTTCTCTGCAGAGTCCCAAAACAGGCGTTTTCAGCCCATTACCGGCATATGGAAGAAACAGCAGTAAGCACAGGGAAATATCTGCTTCTAAGTCCAAAACGCAGCTATCTAACAGAACGGTTGTCAATGTGTGCACTCAACTTCCAGAGTTAAACCCGTGTGTGGATTCAGCAGTCTGCAAACACTTTCTCTGCAGAGTCCCAAAACAGGCGTTTTCACCCCATTACCGGCATATGGAGGAAACAGCAGTAAGCACAGGGAAATATCTGCTTCTAAATCCAAAACGCAGCTATCTAACAGAACGGTTGTCAATGTGTGCACTCAACTTCCAGAGATAAACCCGTGTGTGGATTCAGCAGTCTGCAAACACTTTCTCTGCAGAGTCCCAAAACAGGCGTTTTCAGCCCATTACCGGCATATGGAAGAAACAGCAGTAAGCACAGGGAAATATCTGCTTCTAAATCCAAAACGCAGCTATCTAACAGAACGGTTGTCAATGTGTGCACTCAACTTCCAGAGATAAACCCGTGTGTGGATTCAGCAGTCTGCAAACACTTTCTCTGCAGAGTCCCAAAACAGGCGTTTTCAGCCCATTACCGGCATATGGAAGAAACAGCAGTAAGCACAGGGAAATATCTGCTTCTAAATCCAAAACGCAGCTATCTAACAGAACGGTTGTCAATGTGTGCACTCAACTTCCAGAGTTAAACCCGTGTGTGGATTCAGCAGTCTGCAAACACTTTCTCTGCAGAGTCCCAAAACAGGCGTTTTCAGCCCATTACCGGCATATGGAAGAAACAGCAGTAAGCACAGGGAAATATCTGCTTCTAAATCCAAAACGCAGCTATCTAACAGAACGGTTGTCAATCTGTGCACTCAACTTCCAGAGTTAAACCCGTGTGTGGATTCAGCAGTCTGCAAACACTTTCTCTGCAGAGTCCCAAAACAGGCGTTATCAGCCCATTACCGGCATATGGAAGAAACAGCAGTAAGCACAGGGAAATATCTGCTTCTAAATCCAAAACGCAGCTATCTAACAGAACGGTTGTCAATGTGTGCACTCAACTTCCAGAGTTAAACCCGTGTGTGGATTCAGCAGTCTGCAAACACTTTCTCTGCAGAGTCCCAAAACAGGCGTTTTCAGCCCATTACCGGCATATGGAAGAAACAGCAGTAAGCACAGGGAAATATCTGCTTCTAAATCCAAAACGCAGCTATCTAACAGAACGGTTGTCAATGTGTGCACTCAACTTCCAGAGTTAAACCCGTGTGTGGATTCAGCAGTCTGCAAACACTTTCTCTGCAGAGTCCCAAAACAGGCGTTTTCAGCCCATTACCGGCATATGGAAGAAACAGCAGTAAGCACAGGGAAATATCTGCTTCTAAATCCAAAACGCAGCTATCTAACAGAACGGTTGTCAATGTGTGCACTCAACTTCCAGAGTTAAACCCGTGTGTGGATTCAGCAGTCTGCAAACACTTTCTCTGCAGAGTCCCAAAACAGGCGTTTTCAGCCCATTACCGGCATATGGAAGAAACAGCAGTAAGCACAGGGAAATATCTGCTTCTAAATCCAAAACACAGCTATCTAACAGAACGGTTGTCAATGTGTGCACTCAACTTCCAGAGATAAACCCGTGTGTGGATTCAGCAGTCTGCAAACACTTTCTCTGCAGAGTCCCAAAACAGGCGTTTTCAGCCCATTACCGGCATATGGAAGAAACAGCAGTAAGCACAGGGAAATATCTGCTTCTAAATCCAAAACGCAGCTATCTAACTGAACGGTTGTCAATGTGTGCACTCAACTTCCAGAGTTAAACCCGTGTGTGGATTCAGCAGTCTGCAAACACTTTCTCTGCAGAGTCCCAAAACAGGCGTTTTCAGCCCATTACCGGCATATGGAAGAAACAGCAGTAAGCACAGGGAAATATCTGCTTCTAAATCCAAAACGCAGCTATCTAACAGAACGGTTGTCAATGTGTGCACTCAACTTCCAGAGTTAAACCCGTGTGTGGATTCAGCAGTCTGCAAACACTTTCTCTGCAGAGTCCCAAAACAGGCGTTTTCAGCCCATTACCGGCATATGGAAGAAACAGCAGTAAGCACAGGGAAATATCTGCTTCTAAATCCAAAACGCAGCTATCTAACAGAACGGTTGTCAATGTGTGCACTCAACTTCCAGAGTTAAACCCGTGTGTGGATTCAGCAGTCTGCAAACACTTTCTCTGCAGAGTCCCAAAACAGGCGTTTTCAGCCCATTACCGGCATATGGAAGAAACAGCAGTAAGCACAGGGAAATATCTGCTTCTAAATCCAAAACGCAGCTATCTAACAGAACGGTTGTCAATGTGTGCACTCAACTTCCAGAGTTAAACCCGTGTGTGGATTCAGCAGTCTGCAAACACTTTCTCTGCAGAGTCCCAAAACAGGCGTTTTCAGCCCATTACCGGCATATGGAAGAAACAGCAGTAAGCACAGGGAAATATCTGCTTCTAAATCCAAAACGCAGCTATCTAACAGAACGGTTGTCAATGTGTGCACTCAACTTCCAGAGATAAACCCGTGTGTGGATTCAGCAGTCTGCAAACACTTTCTCTGCAGAGTCCCAAAACAGGCGTTTTCAGCCCATTACCGGCATATGGAAGAAACAGCAGTAAGCACAGGGAAATATCTGCTTCTAAATCCAAAACGCAGCTATCTAACAGAACGGTTGTCAATGTGTGCACTCAACTTCCAGAGTTAAACCCGTGTGTGGATTCAGCAGTCTGCAAACACTTTCTCTGCAGAGTCCCAAAACAGGCGTTTTCAGCCCATTACCGGCATATGGAAGAAACAGCAGTAAGCACAGGGAAATATCTGCTTCTAAATCCAAAACGCAGCTATCTAACAGAACGGTTGTCAATGTGTGCACTCAACTTCCAGAGTTAAACCCGTGTGTGGATTCAGCAGTCTGCAAACACTTTCTCTGCAGAGTCCCAAAACAGGCGTTTTCAGCCCATTACCGGCATATGGAAGAAACAGCAGTAAGCACAGGGAAATATCTGCTTCTAAATCCAAAACGCAGCTATCTAACAGAACGGTTGTCAATGTGTGCACTCAACTTCCAGAGTTAAACCCGTGTGTGGATTCAGCAGTCTGCAAACACTTTCTCTGCAGAGTCCCAAAACAGGCGTTTTCAGCCCATTACCGGCATATGGAAGAAACAGCAGTAAGCACAGGGAAATATCTGCTTCTAAATCCAAAACGCAGCTATCTAACAGAACGGTTGTCAATGTGTGCACTCAACTTCCAGAGTTAAACCCGTGTGTGGATTCAGCAGTCTGCAAACACTTTCTCTGCAGAGTCCCAAAACAGGCGTTTTCAGCCCATTACCGGCATATGGAAGAAACAGCAGTAAGCACAGGGAAATATCTGCTTCTAAATCCAAAACGCAGCTATCTAACAGAATGGTTGTCAATGTGTGCACTCAACTTCCAGAGATAAACCCGTGTGTGGATTCAGCAGTCTGCAAACACTTTCTCTGCAGAGTCCCAAAACAGGCGTTTTCAGCCCATTACCGGCATATGGAAGAAACAGCAGTAAGCACAGGGAAATATCTGCTTCTAAATCCAAAACGCAGCTATCTAACAGAACGGTTGTCAATGTGTGCACTCAACTTCCAGAGTTAAACCCGTGTGTGGATTCAGCAGTCTGCAAACACTTTCTCTGCAGAGTCCCAAAACAGGCGTTTTCAGCCCATTACCGGCATATGGAAGAAACAGCAGTAAGCACAGGGAAATATCTGCTTCTAAATCCAAAACGCAGCTATCTAACAGAACGGTTGTCAATGTGTGCACTCAACTTCCAGAGTTAAACCCGTGTGTGGATTCAGCAGTCTGCAAACACTTTCTCTGCAGAGTCCCAAAACAGGCGTTTTCAGCCCATTACCGGCATATGGAAGAAACAGCAGTAAGCACAGGGAAATATCTGCTTCTAAATCCAAAACGCAGCTATCTAACAGAACGGTTGTCAATGTGTGCACTCAACTTCCAGAGTTAAACCCGTGTGTGGATTCAGCAGTCTGCAAACACTTTCTCTGCAGAGTCCCAAAACAGGCGTTTTCAGCCCATTACCGGCATATGGAAGAAACAGCAGTAAGCACAGGGAAATATCTGCTTCTAAATCCAAAACGCAGCTATCTAACAGAACGGTTGTCAATGTGTGCACTCAACTTCCAGAGATAAACCCGTGTGTGGATTCAGCAGTCTGCAAACACTTTCTCTGCAGAGTCCCAAAACAGGCGTTTTCAGCCCATTACCGGCATATGGAAGAAACAGCAGTAAGCACAGGGAAATATCTGCTTCTAAATCCAAAACGCAGCTATCTAACAGAACGGTTGTCAATGTGTGCACTCAACTTCCAGAGTTAAACCCGTGTGTGGATTCAGCAGTCTGCAAACACTTTCTCTGCAGAGTCCCAAAACAGGCGTTTTCAGCCCATTACCGGCATATGGAAGAAACAGCAGTAAGCACAGGGAAATATCTGCTTCTAAATCCAAAACGCAGCTATCTAACAGAACGGTTGTCAATGTGTGCACTCAACTTCCAGAGTTAAACCCGTGTGTGGATTCAGCAGTCTGCAAACACTTTCTCTGCAGAGTCCCAAAACAGGCGTTTTCAGCCCATTACCGGCATATGGAAGAAACAGCAGTAAGCACAGGGAAATATCTGCTTCTAAATCCAAAACGCAGCTATCTAACAGAACGGTTGTCAATGTGTGCACTCAACTTCCAGAGTTAAACCCGTGTGTGGATTCAGCAGTCTGCAAACACTTTCTCTGCAGAGTCCCAAAACAGGCGTTTTCAGCCCATTACCGGCATATGGAAGAAACAGCAGTAAGCACAGGGAAATATCTGCTTCTAAATCCAAAACGCAGCTATCTAACAGAACGGTTGTCAATGTGTGCACTCAACTTCCAGAGATAAACCCGTGTGTGGATTCAGCAGTCTGCAAACACTTTCTCTGCAGAGTCCCAAAACAGGCGTTTTCAGCCCATTACCGGCATATGGAAGAAACAGCAGTAAGCACAGGGAAATATCTGCTTCTAAATCCAAAACGCAGCTATCTAACAGAACGGTTGTCAATGTGTGCACTCAACTTCCAGAGTTAAACCCGTGTGTGGATTCAGCAGTCTGCAAACACTTTCTCTGCAGAGTCCCAAAACAGGCGTTTTCAGCCCATTACCGGCATATGGAAGAAACAGCAGTAAGCACAGGGAAATATCTGCTTCTAAATCCAAAACGCAGCTATCTAACAGAACGGTTGTCAATGTGTGCACTCAACTTCCAGAGTTAACCCGTGTGTGGATTCAGCAGTCTGCAAACACTTTCTCTGCAGAGTCCCAAAACAGGCGTTTTCAGCCCATTACCGGCATATGGAAGAAACAGCAGTAAGCACAGGGAAATATCTGCTTCTAAATCCAAAACGCAGCTATCTAACAGAACGGTTGTCAATGTGTGCACTCAACTTCCAGAGTTAAACCCGTGTGTGGATTCAGCAGTCTGCAAACACTTTCTCTGCAGAGTCCCAAAACAGGCGTTTTCAGCCCATTACCGGCATATGGAAGAAACAGCAGTAAGCACAGGGAAATATCTGCTTCTAAATCCAAAACGCAGCTATCTAACAGAATGGTTGTCAATGTGTGCACTCAACTTCCAGAGATAAACCCGTGTGTGGATTCAGCAGTCTGCAAACACTTTCTCTGCAGAGTCCCAAAACAGGCGTTTTCAGCCCATTACCGGCATATGGAAGAAACAGCAGTAAGCACAGGGAAATATCTGCTTCTAAATCCAAAACGCAGCTATCTAACAGAACGGTTGTCAATGTGTGCACTCAACTTCCAGAGTTAAACCCGTGTGTGGATTCAGCAGTCTGCAAACACTTTCTCTGCAGAGTCCCAAAACAGGCGTTTTCAGCCCATTACCGGCATATGGAAGAAACAGCAGTAAGCACAGGGAAATATCTGCTTCTAAATCCAAAACGCAGCTATCTAACAGAACGGTTGTCAATGTGTGCACTCAACTTCCAGAGTTAAACCCGTGTGTGGATTCAGCAGTCTGCAAACACTTTCTCTGCAGAGTCCCAAAACAGGCGTTTTCAGCCCATTACCGGCATATGGAAGAAACAGCAGTAAGCACAGGGAAATATCTGCTTCTAAATCCAAAACGCAGCTATCTAACAGAACGGTTGTCAATGTGTGCACTCAACTTCCAGAGTTAAACCCGTGTGTGGATTCAGCAGTCTGCAAACACTTTCTCTGCAGAGTCCCAAAACAGGCGTTTTCAGCCCATTACCGGCATATGGAAGAAACAGCAGTAAGCACAGGGAAATATCTGCTTCTAAATCCAAAACGCAGCTATCTAACAGAACGGTTGTCAATGTGTGCACTCAACTTCCAGAGATAAACCCGTGTGTGGATTCAGCAGTCTGCAAACACTTTCTCTGCAGAGTCCCAAAACAGGCGTTTTCAGCCCATTACCGGCATATGGAAGAAACAGCAGTAAGCACAGGGAAATATCTGCTTCTAAATCCAAAACGCAGCTATCTAACAGAACGGTTGTCAATGTGTGCACTCAACTTCCAGAGTTAAACCCGTGTGTGGATTCAGCAGTCTGCAAACACTTTCTCTGCAGAGTCCCAAAACAGGCGTTTTCAGCCCATTACCGGCATATGGAAGAAACAGCAGTAAGCACAGGGAAATATCTGCTTCTAAATCCAAAACGCAGCTATCTAACAGAACGGTTGTCAATGTGTGCACTCAACTTCCAGAGATAAACCCGTGTGTGGATTCAGCAGTCTGCAAACACTTTCTCTGCAGAGTCCCAAAACAGGCGTTTTCAGCCCATTACCGGCATATGGAAGAAACAGCAGTAAGCACAGGGAAATATCTGCTTCTAAATCCAAAACGCAGCTATCTAACAGAACGGTTGTCAATGTGTGCACTCAACTTCCAGAGTTAAACCCGTGTGTGGATTCAGCAGTCTGCAAACACTTTCTCTGCAGAGTCCCAAAACAGGCGTTTTCAGCCCATTACCGGCATATGGAAGAAACAGCAGTAAGCACAGGGAAATATCTGCTTCTAAATCCAAAACGCAGCTATCTAACAGAACGGTTGTCAATGTGTGCACTCAACTTCCAGAGTTAAACCCGTGTGTGGATTCAGCAGTCTGCAAACACTTTCTCTGCAGAGTCCCAAAACAGGCGTTTTCAGCCCATTACCGGCATATGGAAGAAACAGCAGTAAGCACAGGGAAATATCTGCTTCTAAATCCAAAACGCAGCTATCTAACAGAACGGTTGTCAATGTGTGCACTCAACTTCCAGAGTTAAACCCGTGTGTGGATTCAGCAGTCTGCAAACACTTTCTCTGCAGAGTCCCAAAACAGGCGTTTTCAGCCCATTACCGGCATATGGAAGAAACAGCAGTAAGCACAGGGAAATATCTGCTTCTAAATCCAAAACGCAGCTATCTAACAGAACGGTTGTCAATGTGTGCACTCAACTTCCAGAGTTAAACCCGTGTGTGGATTCAGCAGTCTGCAAACACTTTCTCTGCAGAGTCCCAAAACAGGCGTTTTCAGCCCATTACCGGCATATGGAAGAAACAGCAGTAAGCACAGGGAAATATCTGCTTCTAAATCCAAAACGCAGCTATCTAACAGAACGGTTGTCAATGTGTGCACTCAACTTCCAGAGATAAACCCGTGTGTGGATTCAGCAGTCTGCAAACACTTTCTCTGCAGAGTCCCAAAACAGGCGTTTTCAGCCCATTACCGGCATATGGAAGAAACAGCAGTAAGCACAGGGAAATATCTGCTTCTAAATCCAAAACGCAGCTATCTAACAGAACGGTTGTCAATGTGTGCACTCAACTTCCAGAGTTAAACCCGTGTGTGGATTCAGCAGTCTGCAAACACTTTCTCTGCAGAGTCCCAAAACAGGCGTTTTCAGCCCATTACCGGCATATGGAAGAAACAGCAGTAAGCACAGGGAAATATCTGCTTCTAAATCCAAAACGCAGCTATCTAACAGAACGGTTGTCAATGTGTGCACTCAACTTCCAGAGTTAAACCCGTGTGTGGATTCAGCAGTCTGCAAACACTTTCTCTGCAGAGTCCCAAAACAGGCGTTTTCAGCCCATTACCGGCATATGGAAGAAACAGCAGTAAGCACAGGGAAATATCTGCTTCTAAATCCAAAACGCAGCTATCTAACAGAACGGTTGTCAATGTGTGCACTCAACTTCCAGAGTTAAACCCGTGTGTGGATTCAGCAGTCTGCAAACACTTTCTCTGCAGAGTCCCAAAACAGGCGTTTTCAGCCCATTACCGGCATATGGAAGAAACAGCAGTAAGCACAGGGAAATATCTGCTTCTAAATCCAAAACGCAGCTATCTAACAGAACGGTTGTCAATGTGTGCACTCAACTTCCAGAGATAAACCCGTGTGTGGATTCAGCAGTCTGCAAACACTTTCTCTGCAGAGTCCCAAAACAGGCGTTTTCAGCCCATTACCGGCATATGGAAGAAACAGCAGTAAGCACAGGGAAATATCTGCTTCTAAATCCAAAACGCAGCTATCTAACAGAACGGTTGTCAATGTGTGCACTCAACTTCCAGAGTTAAACCCGTGTGTGGATTCAGCAGTCTGCAAACACTTTCTCTGCAGAGTCCAAAACAGGCGTTTTCAGCCCATTACCGGCATATGGAAGAAACAGCAGTAAGCACAGGGAAATATCTGCTTCTAAATCCAAAACGCAGCTATCTAACAGAACGGTTGTCAATGTGTGCACTCAACTTCCAGAGTTAAACCCGTGTGTGGATTCAGCAGTCTGCAAACACTTTCTCTGCAGAGTCCCAAAACAGGCGTTTTCAGCCCATTACCGGCATATGGAAGAAACAGCAGTAAGCACAGGGAAATATCTGCTTCTAAATCCAAAACGCAGCTATCTAACAGAACGGTTGTCAATGTGTGCACTCAACTTCCAGAGTTAAACCCGTGTGTGGATTCAGCAGTCTGCAAACACTTTCTCTGCAGAGTCCCAAAACAGGCGTTTTCAGCCCATTACCGGCATATGGAAGAAACAGCAGTAAGCACAGGGAAATATCTGCTTCTAAATCCAAAACGCAGCTATCTAACAGAATGGTTGTCAATGTGTGCACTCAACTTCCAGAGATAAACCCGTGTGTGGATTCAGCAGTCTGCAAACACTTTCTCTGCAGAGTCCCAAAACAGGCGTTTTCAGCCCATTACCGGCATATGGAAGAAACAGCAGTAAGCACAGGGAAATATCTGCTTCTAAATCCAAAACGCAGCTATCTAACAGAACGGTTGTCAATGTGTGCACTCAACTTCCAGAGTTAAACCCGTGTGTGGATTCAGCAGTCTGCAAACACTTTCTCTGCAGAGTCCCAAAACAGGCGTTTTCAGCCCATTACCGGCATATGGAAGAAACAGCAGTAAGCACAGGGAAATATCTGCTTCTAAATCCAAAACGCAGCTATCTAACAGAACGGTTGTCAATGTGTGCACTCAACTTCCAGAGTTAAACCCGTGTGTGGATTCAGCAGTCTGCAAACACTTTCTCTGC
>NW_026989572.1:0-28094 GCF_030222135.1 Aotus nancymaae | reverse complement strand
ACAACCGTTCTGTTAGATAGCTGCGTTTTGGATTTAGAAGCAGATATTTCCCTGTGCTTACTGCTGTTTCTTCCATATGCCGGTAATGGGCTGAAAACGCCTGTTTGGGGACTCTGCAGAGAAAGTCTCTGCAGACTGCTGAATCCACACACGGGTTTAACTCTGGAAGTTGAGTGCACACATTGACAACCGTTCTGTTAGATAGCTGCGTTTTGGATTTAGAAGCAGATATTTCCCTGTGCTTACTGCTGTTTCTTCCATATGCCGGTAATGGGCTGAAAACGCCTGTTTTGGGACTCTGCAGAGAAAGTCTCTGCAGACTGCTGAATCCACACACGGGTTTAACTCTGGAAGTTGAGTGCACACATTGACAACCGTTCTGTTAGATAGCTGCGTTTTGGATTTAGAAGCAGATATTTCCCTGTGCTTACTGCTGTTTCTTCCATAAGCCGGTAATGGGCTGAAAACGCCTGTCTTGGGACTCTGCAGAGAAAGTGTTTGCAGACTGCTGAATCCACACACGGGTTTAACTCTGGAAGTTGAGTGCACACATTGACAACCGTTCTGTTAGATAGCTGCGTTTTGGATTTAGAAGCAGATATTTCCCTGTGCTTACTGCTGTTTCTTCCATATGCCTGTAATGGGCTGAAAACGCCTGTCTTGGGACTCTGCAGAGAAAGTCTCTGCAGACTGCTGAATCCACACACGGGTTTAACTCTGGAAGTTGAGTGCACACATTGACAACCGTTCTGTTAGATAGCTGCGTTTTGGATTTAGAAGCAGATATTTCCCTGTGCTTACTGCTGTTTCTTCCATATGCCGGTAATGGGCTGAAAACGCCTGTTTTGGGACTCTGCAGAGAAAGTCTCTGCAGACTGCTGAATCCACACACGGGTTTAACTCTGGAAGTTGAGTGCACACATTGACAACCGTTCTGTTAGATAGCTGCGTTTTTGGATTTAGAAGCAGATATTTCCCTGTGCTTACTGCTGTTTCTTCCATATGCCGGTAATGGGCTGAAAACGCCTGTTTTGGGACTCTGCAGAGAAAGTCTCTGCAGACTGCTGAATCCACACACGGGTTTAACTCTGGAAGTTGAGTGCACACATTGACAACCGTTCTGTTAGATAGCTGCGTTTTGGATTTAGAAGCAGATATTTCCCTGTGCTTACTGCTGTTTCTTCCATATGCCGGTAATGGGCTGAAAACGCCTGTTTTGGGACTCTGCAGAGAAAGTCTCTGCAGACTGCTGAATCCACACACGGGTTTAACTCTGGAAGTTGAGTGCACACATTGACAACCGTTCTGTTAGATAGCTGCGTTTTGGATTTAGAAGCAGATATTTCCCTGTGCTTACTGCTGTTTCTTCCATATGCCGGTAATGGGCTGAAAACGCCTGTCTTGGGACTCTGCAGAGAAAGTGTTTGCAGACTGCTGAATCCACACACGGGTTTAACTCTGGAAGTTGAGTGCACACATTGACAACCGTTCTGTTAGATAGCTGCGTTTTGGATTTAGAAGCAGATATTTCCCTGTGCTTACTGCTGTTTCTTCCATATGCCGGTAATGGGCTGAAAACGCCTGTTTTGGGACTCTGCAGAGAAAGTCTCTGCAGACTGCTGAATCCACACACGGGTTTAACTCTGGAAGTTGAGTGCACACATTGACAACCGTTCTGTTAGATAGCTGCGTTTTGGATTTAGAAGCAGATATTTCCCTGTGCTTACTGCTGTTTCTTCCATATGCCGGTAATGGGCTGAAAACGCCTGTTTTGGGACTCTGCAGAGAAAGTCTCTGCAGACTGCTGAATCCACACACGGGTTTAACTCTGGAAGTTGAGTGCACACATTGACAACCGTTCTGTTAGATAGCTGCGTTTTGGATTTAGAAGCAGATATTTCCCTGTGCTCACTGCTGTTTCTTCCATATGCCGGTAATGGGCTGAAAACGCCTGTTTTGGGACTCTGCAGAGAAAGTCTCTGCAGACTGCTGAATCCACACACGGGTTTAACTCTGGAAGTTGAGTGCACACATTGACAACCGTTCTGTTAGATAGCTGCGTTTTGGATTTAGAAGCAGATATTTCCCTGTGCTTACTGCTGTTTCTTCCATATGCCGGTAATGGGCTGAAAACGCCTGTCTTGGGACTCTGCAGAGAAAGTGTTTGCAGACTGCTGAATCCACACACGGGTTTAACTCTGGAAGTTGAGTGCACACATTGAAAACCGTTCTGTTAGATAGCTGCGTTTTGGATTTAGAAGCAGATATTTCCCTGTGCTTACTGCTGTTTCTTCCATATGCCGGTAATGGGCTGAAAACGCCTGTTTTGGGACTCTGCAGAGAAAGTCTCTGCAGACTGCTGAATCCACACACGGGTTTAACTCTGGAAGTTGAGTGCACACATTGACAACCGTTCTGTTAGATAGCTGCGTTTTGGATTTAGAAGCAGATATTTCCCTGTGCTTACTGCTGTTTCTTCCATATGCCGGTAATGGGCTGAAAACGCCTGTTTTGGGACTCTGCAGAGAAAGTCTCTGCAGACTGCTGAATCCACACACGGGTTTAACTCTGGAAGTTGAGTGCACACATTGACAACCGTTCTGTTAGATAGCTGCGTTTTGGATTTAGAAGCAGATATTTCCCTGTGCTTACTGCTGTTTCTTCCATATGCCGGTAATGGGCTGAAAACGCCTGTTTTGGGACTCTGCAGAGAAAGTCTCTGCAGACTGCTGAATCCACACACGGGTTTAACTCTGGAAGTTGAGTGCACACATTGACAACCGTTCTGTTAGATAGCTGCGTTTTGGATTTAGAAGCAGATATTTCCCTGTGCTCACTGCTGTTTCTTCCATATGCCGGTAATGGGCTGAAAACGCCTGTTTTGGGACTCTGCAGAGAAAGTCTCTGCAGACTGCTGAATCCACACACGGGTTTAACTCTGGAAGTTGAGTGCACACATTGACAACCGTTCTGTTAGATAGCTGCGTTTTGGATTTAGAAGCAGATATTTCCCTGTGCTTACTGCTGTTTCTTCCATATGCCGGTAATGGGCTGAAAACGCCTGTTTTGGGACTCTGCAGAGAAAGTCTCTGCAGACTGCTGAATCCACACACGGGTTTAACTCTGGAAGTTGAGTGCACACATTGACAACCGTTCTGTTAGATAGCTGCGTTTTGGATTTAGAAGCAGATATTTCCCTGTGCTTACTGCTGTTTCTTCCATATGCCGGTAATGGGCTGAAAACGCCTGTTTTGGGACTCTGCAGAGAAAGTCTCTGCAGACTGCTGAATCCACACACGGGTTTAACTCTGGAAGTTGAGTGCACACATTGACAACCGTTCTGTTAGATAGCTGCGTTTTGGATTTAGAAGCAGATATTTCCCTGTGCTTACTGCTGTTTCTTCCATATGCCGGTAATGGGCTGAAAACGCCTGTTTTGGGACTCTGCAGAGAAAGTCTCTGCAGACTGCTGAATCCACACACGGGTTTAACTCTGGAAGTTGAGTGCACACATTGACAACCGTTCTGTTAGATAGCTGCGTTTTGGATTTAGAAGCAGATATTTCCCTGTGCTTACTGCTGTTTCTTCCATATGCCGGTAATGGGCGGAAAACGCCTGTTTTGGGACTCTGCAGAGAAAGTCTCTGCAGACTGCTGAATCCACACACGGGTTTAACTCTGGAAGTTGAGTGCACACATTGACAACCGTTCTGTTAGATAGCTGCGTTTTGGATTTAGAAGCAGATATTTCCCTGTGCTTACTGCTGTTTCTTCCATATGCCGGTAATGGGCGGAAAACGCCTGTTTTGGGACTCTGCAGAGAAAGTCTCTGCAGACTGCTGAATCCACACACGGGTTTAACTCTGGAAGTTGAGTGCACACATTGACAACCGTTCTGTTAGATAGCTGCGTTTTGGATTTAGAAGCAGATATTTCCCTGTGCTTACTGCTGTTTCTTCCATATGCCGGTAATGGGCTGAAAACGCCTGTTTTGGGACTCTGCAGAGAAAGTCTCTGCAGACTGCTGAATCCACACACGGGTTTAACTCTGGAAGTTGAGTGCACACATTGACAACCGTTCTGTTAGATAGCTGCGTTTTGGATTTAGAAGCAGATATTTCCCTGTGCTTACTGCTGTTTCTTCCATATGCCGGTAATGGGCTGAAAACGCCTGTTTTGGGACTCTGCAGAGAAAGTCTCTGCAGACTGCTGAATCCACACACGGGTTTAACTCTGGAAGTTGAGTGCACACATTGACAACCGTTCTGTTAGATAGCTGCGTTTTGGATTTAGAAGCAGATATTTCCCTGTGCTTACTGCTGTTTCTTCCATATGCCGGTAATGGGCTGAAAACGCCTGTCTTGGGACTCTGCAGAGAAAGTCTCTGCAGACTGCTGAATCCACACACGGGTTTAACTCTGGAAGTTGAGTGCACACATTGACAACCGTTCTGTTAGATAGCTGCGTTTTGGATTTAGAAGCAGATATTTCCCTGTGCTTACTGCTGTTTCTTCCATATGCCGGTAATGGGCTGAAAACGCCTGTTTTGGGACTCTGCAGAGAAAGTCTCTGCAGACTGCTGAATCCACACACGGGTTTAACTCTGGAAGTTGAGTGCACACATTGACAACCGTTCTGTTAGATAGCTGCGTTTTGGATTTAGAAGCAGATATTTCCCTGTGCTTACTGCTGTTTCTTCCATATGCCGGTAATGGGCTGAAAACGCCTGTTTTGGGACTCTGCAGAGAAAGTCTCTGCAGACTGCTGAATCCACACACGGGTTTAACTCTGGAAGTTGAGTGCACACATTGACAACCGTTCTGTTAGATAGCTGCGTTTTGGATTTAGAAGCAGATATTTCCCTGTGCTCACTGCTGTTTCTTCCATATGCCGGTAATGGGCTGAAAACGCCTGTTTTGGGACTCTGCAGAGAAAGTCTCTGCAGACTGCTGAATCCACACACGGGTTTAACTCTGGAAGTTGAGTGCACACATTGACAACCGTTCTGTTAGATAGCTGCGTTTTGGATTTAGAAGCAGATATTTCCCTGTGCTTACTGCTGTTTCTTCCATATGCCGGTAATGGGCTGAAAACGCCTGTCTTGGGACTCTGCAGAGAAAGTGTTTGCAGACTGCTGAATCCACACACGGGTTTAACTCTGGAAGTTGAGTGCACACATTGAAAACCGTTCTGTTAGATAGCTGCGTTTTGGATTTAGAAGCAGATATTTCCCTGTGCTTACTGCTGTTTCTTCCATATGCCGGTAATGGGCTGAAAACGCCTGTTTTGGGACTCTGCAGAGAAAGTCTCTGCAGACTGCTGAATCCACACACGGGTTTAACTCTGGAAGTTGAGTGCACACATTGACAACCGTTCTGTTAGATAGCTGCGTTTTGGATTTAGAAGCAGATATTTCCCTGTGCTTACTGCTGTTTCTTCCATATGCCGGTAATGGGCTGAAAACGCCTGTTTTGGGACTCTGCAGAGAAAGTCTCTGCAGACTGCTGAATCCACACACGGGTTTAACTCTGGAAGTTGAGTGCACACATTGACAACCGTTCTGTTAGATAGCTGCGTTTTGGATTTAGAAGCAGATATTTCCCTGTGCTTACTGCTGTTTCTTCCATATGCCGGTAATGGGCTGAAAACGCCTGTTTTGGGACTCTGCAGAGAAAGTCTCTGCAGACTGCTGAATCCACACACGGGTTTAACTCTGGAAGTTGAGTGCACACATTGACAACCGTTCTGTTAGATAGCTGCGTTTTGGATTTAGAAGCAGATATTTCCCTGTGCTCACTGCTGTTTCTTCCATATGCCGGTAATGGGCTGAAAACGCCTGTTTTGGGACTCTGCAGAGAAAGTCTCTGCAGACTGCTGAATCCACACACGGGTTTAACTCTGGAAGTTGAGTGCACACATTGACAACCGTTCTGTTAGATAGCTGCGTTTTGGATTTAGAAGCAGATATTTCCCTGTGCTTACTGCTGTTTCTTCCATATGCCGGTAATGGGCTGAAAACGCCTGTTTTGGGACTCTGCAGAGAAAGTCTCTGCAGACTGCTGAATCCACACACGGGTTTAACTCTGGAAGTTGAGTGCACACATTGACAACCGTTCTGTTAGATAGCTGCGTTTTGGATTTAGAAGCAGATATTTCCCTGTGCTTACTGCTGTTTCTTCCATATGCCGGTAATGGGCTGAAAACGCCTGTTTTGGGACTCTGCAGAGAAAGTCTCTGCAGACTGCTGAATCCACACACGGGTTTAACTCTGGAAGTTGAGTGCACACATTGACAACCGTTCTGTTAGATAGCTGCGTTTTGGATTTAGAAGCAGATATTTCCCTGTGCTTACTGCTGTTTCTTCCATATGCCGGTAATGGGCTGAAAACGCCTGTTTTGGGACTCTGCAGAGAAAGTCTCTGCAGACTGCTGAATCCACACACGGGTTTAACTCTGGAAGTTGAGTGCACACATTGACAACCGTTCTGTTAGATAGCTGCGTTTTGGATTTAGAAGCAGATATTTCCCTGTGCTTACTGCTGTTTCTTCCATATGCCGGTAATGGGCGGAAAACGCCTGTTTTGGGACTCTGCAGAGAAAGTCTCTGCAGACTGCTGAATCCACACACGGGTTTAACTCTGGAAGTTGAGTGCACACATTGACAACCGTTCTGTTAGATAGCTGCGTTTTGGATTTAGAAGCAGATATTTCCCTGTGCTTACTGCTGTTTCTTCCATATGCCGGTAATGGGCGGAAAACGCCTGTTTTGGGACTCTGCAGAGAAAGTCTCTGCAGACTGCTGAATCCACACACGGGTTTAACTCTGGAAGTTGAGTGCACACATTGACAACCGTTCTGTTAGATAGCTGCGTTTTGGATTTAGAAGCAGATATTTCCCTGTGCTTACTGCTGTTTCTTCCATATGCCGGTAATGGGCTGAAAACGCCTGTTTTGGGACTCTGCAGAGAAAGTCTCTGCAGACTGCTGAATCCACACACGGGTTTAACTCTGGAAGTTGAGTGCACACATTGACAACCGTTCTGTTAGATAGCTGCGTTTTGGATTTAGAAGCAGATATTTCCCTGTGCTTACTGCTGTTTCTTCCATATGCCGGTAATGGGCTGAAAACGCCTGTTTTGGGACTCTGCAGAGAAAGTCTCTGCAGACTGCTGAATCCACACACGGGTTTAACTCTGGAAGTTGAGTGCACACATTGACAACCGTTCTGTTAGATAGCTGCGTTTTGGATTTAGAAGCAGATATTTCCCTGTGCTTACTGCTGTTTCTTCCATATGCCGGTAATGGGCTGAAAACGCCTGTCTTGGGACTCTGCAGAGAAAGTCTCTGCAGACTGCTGAATCCACACACGGGTTTAACTCTGGAAGTTGAGTGCACACATTGACAACCGTTCTGTTAGATAGCTGCGTTTTGGATTTAGAAGCAGATATTTCCCTGTGCTTACTGCTGTTTCTTCCATATGCCGGTAATGGGCTGAAAACGCCTGTTTTGGGACTCTGCAGAGAAAGTCTCTGCAGACTGCTGAATCCACACACGGGTTTAACTCTGGAAGTTGAGTGCACACATTGACAACCGTTCTGTTAGATAGCTGCGTTTTGGATTTAGAAGCAGATATTTCCCTGTGCTTACTGCTGTTTCTTCCATATGCCGGTAATGGGCTGAAAACGCCTGTTTTGGGACTCTGCAGAGAAAGTCTCTGCAGACTGCTGAATCCACACACGGGTTTAACTCTGGAAGTTGAGTGCACACATTGACAACCGTTCTGTTAGATAGCTGCGTTTTGGATTTAGAAGCAGATATTTCCCTGTGCTCACTGCTGTTTCTTCCATATGCCGGTAATGGGCTGAAAACGCCTGTTTTGGGACTCTGCAGAGAAAGTCTCTGCAGACTGCTGAATCCACACACGGGTTTAACTCTGGAAGTTGAGTGCACACATTGACAACCGTTCTGTTAGATAGCTGCGTTTTGGATTTAGAAGCAGATATTTCCCTGTGCTTACTGCTGTTTCTTCCATATGCCGGTAATGGGCTGAAAACGCCTGTCTTGGGACTCTGCAGAGAAAGTGTTTGCAGACTGCTGAATCCACACACGGGTTTAACTCTGGAAGTTGAGTGCACACATTGAAAACCGTTCTGTTAGATAGCTGCGTTTTGGATTTAGAAGCAGATATTTCCCTGTGCTTACTGCTGTTTCTTCCATATGCCGGTAATGGGCTGAAAACGCCTGTTTTGGGACTCTGCAGAGAAAGTCTCTGCAGACTGCTGAATCCACACACGGGTTTAACTCTGGAAGTTGAGTGCACACATTGACAACCGTTCTGTTAGATAGCTGCGTTTTGGATTTAGAAGCAGATATTTCCCTGTGCTTACTGCTGTTTCTTCCATATGCCGGTAATGGGCTGAAAACGCCTGTTTTGGGACTCTGCAGAGAAAGTCTCTGCAGACTGCTGAATCCACACACGGGTTTAACTCTGGAAGTTGAGTGCACACATTGACAACCGTTCTGTTAGATAGCTGCGTTTTGGATTTAGAAGCAGATATTTCCCTGTGCTTACTGCTGTTTCTTCCATATGCCGGTAATGGGCTGAAAACGCCTGTTTTGGGACTCTGCAGAGAAAGTCTCTGCAGACTGCTGAATCCACACACGGGTTTAACTCTGGAAGTTGAGTGCACACATTGACAACCGTTCTGTTAGATAGCTGCGTTTTGGATTTAGAAGCAGATATTTCCCTGTGCTCACTGCTGTTTCTTCCATATGCCGGTAATGGGCTGAAAACGCCTGTTTTGGGACTCTGCAGAGAAAGTCTCTGCAGACTGCTGAATCCACACACGGGTTTAACTCTGGAAGTTGAGTGCACACATTGACAACCGTTCTGTTAGATAGCTGCGTTTTGGATTTAGAAGCAGATATTTCCCTGTGCTTACTGCTGTTTCTTCCATATGCCGGTAATGGGCTGAAAACGCCTGTTTTGGGACTCTGCAGAGAAAGTCTCTGCAGACTGCTGAATCCACACACGGGTTTAACTCTGGAAGTTGAGTGCACACATTGACAACCGTTCTGTTAGATAGCTGCGTTTTGGATTTAGAAGCAGATATTTCCCTGTGCTTACTGCTGTTTCTTCCATATGCCGGTAATGGGCTGAAAACGCCTGTTTTGGGACTCTGCAGAGAAAGTCTCTGCAGACTGCTGAATCCACACACGGGTTTAACTCTGGAAGTTGAGTGCACACATTGACAACCGTTCTGTTAGATAGCTGCGTTTTGGATTTAGAAGCAGATATTTCCCTGTGCTTACTGCTGTTTCTTCCATATGCCGGTAATGGGCTGAAAACGCCTGTTTTGGGACTCTGCAGAGAAAGTCTCTGCAGACTGCTGAATCCACACACGGGTTTAACTCTGGAAGTTGAGTGCACACATTGACAACCGTTCTGTTAGATAGCTGCGTTTTGGATTTAGAAGCAGATATTTCCCTGTGCTTACTGCTGTTTCTTCCATATGCCGATAATGGGCGGAAAACGCCTGTTTTGGGACTCTGCAGAGAAAGTCTCTGCAGACTGCTGAATCCACACACGGGTTTAACTCTGGAAGTTGAGTGCACACATTGACAACCGTTCTGTTAGATAGCTGCGTTTTGGATTTAGAAGCAGATATTTCCCTGTGCTTACTGCTGTTTCTTCCATATGCCGGTAATGGGCTGAAAACGCCTGTTTTGGGACTCTGCAGAGAAAGTCTCTGCAGACTGCTGAATCCACACACGGGTTTAACTCTGGAAGTTGAGTGCACACATTGACAACCGTTCTGTTAGATAGCTGCGTTTTGGATTGAGAAGCAGATATTTCCCTGTGCTTACTGCTGTTTCTTCCATATGCCGGTAATGGGCTGAAAACGCCTGTTTTGGGACTCTGCAGAGAAAGTCTCTGCAGACTGCTGAATCCACACACGGGTTTAACTCTGGAAGTTGAGTGCACACATTGACAACCGTTCTGTTAGATAGCTGCGTTTTGGATTTAGAAGCAGATATTTCCCTGTGCTTACTGCTGTTTCTTCCATATGCCGGTAATGGGCTGAAAACGCCTGTCTTGGGACTCTGCAGAGAAAGTCTCTGCAGACTGCTGAATCCACACACGGGTTTAACTCTGGAAGTTGAGTGCACACATTGACAACCGTTCTGTTAGATAGCTGCGTTTTGGATTTAGAAGCAGATATTTCCCTGTGCTTACTGCTGTTTCTTCCATATGCCGGTAATGGGCTGAAAACGCCTGTTTTGGGACTCTGCAGAGAAAGTCTCTGCAGACTGCTGAATCCACACACGGGTTTAACTCTGGAAGTTGAGTGCACACATTGACAACCGTTCTGTTAGATAGCTGCGTTTTGGATTTAGAAGCAGATATTTCCCTGTGCTTACTGCTGTTTCTTCCATATGCCGGTAATGGGCTGAAAACGCCTGTTTTGGGACTCTGCAGAGAAAGTCTCTGCAGACTGCTGAATCCACACACGGGTTTAACTCTGGAAGTTGAGTGCACACATTGACAACCGTTCTGTTAGATAGCTGCGTTTTGGATTTAGAAGCAGATATTTCCCTGTGCTTACTGCTGTTTCTTCCATATGCCGGTAATGGGCTGAAAACGCCTGTCTTGGGACTCTGCAGAGAAAGTGTTTGCAGACTGCTGAATCCACACACGGGTTTAACTCTGGAAGTTGAGTGCACACATTGACAACCGTTCTGTTAGATAGCTGCGTTTTGGATTTAGAAGCAGATATTTCCCTGTGCTTACTGCTGTTTCTTCCATATGCCGGTAATGGGCTGAAAACGCCTGTTTTGGGACTCTGCAGAGAAAGTCTCTGCAGACTGCTGAATCCACACACGGGTTTAACTCTGGAAGTTGAGTGCACACATTGACAACCGTTCTGTTAGATAGCTGCGTTTTGGATTTAGAAGCAGATATTTCCCTGTGCTTACTGCTGTTTCTTCCATATGCCGGTAATGGGCGGAAAACGCCTGTTTTGGGACTCTGCAGAGAAAGTCTCTGCAGACTGCTGAATCCACACACGGGTTTAACTCTGGAAGTTGAGTGCACACATTGACAACCGTTCTGTTAGATAGCTGCGTTTTGGATTTAGAAGCAGATATTTCCCTGTGCTTACTGCTGTTTCTTCCATATGCCGGTAATGGGCTGAAAACGCCTGTTTGGGGACTCTGCAGAGAAAGTCTCTGCAGACTGCTGAATCCACACACGGGTTTAACTCTGGAAGTTGAGTGCACACATTGACAACCGTTCTGTTAGATAGCTGCGTTTTGGATTTAGAAGCAGATACTTCCCTGTGCTTACTGCTGTTTCTTCCATATGCCGGTAATGGGCTGAAAACGCCTATTTTGGGACTCTGCAGAGAAAGTCTCTGCAGACTGCTGAATCCACACACGGGTTTAACTCTGGAAGTTGAGTGCACACATTGACAACCGTTCTGTTAGATAGCTGCGTTTTGGATTTAGAAGCAGATATTTCCCTGTGCTTACTGCTGTTTCTTCCATAAGCCGGTAATGGGCTGAAAACGCCTGTCTTGGGACTCTGCAGAGAAAGTGTTTGCAGACTGCTGAATCCACACACGGGTTTAACTCTGGAAGTTGAGTGCAAACATTGACAACCGTTCTGTTAGATAGCTGCGTTTTGGATTTAGAAGCAGATATTTCCCTGTGCTTACTGCTGTTTCTTCCATATGCCGGTAATGGGCTGAAAACGCCTGTCTTGGGACTCTGCAGAGAAAGTCTCTGCAGACTGCTGAATCCACACACGGGTTTAACTCTGGAAGTTGAGTGCACACATTGACAACCGTTCTGTTAGATAGCTGCGTTTTGGATTTAGAAGCAGATATTTCCCTGTGCTTACTGCTGTTTCTTCCATATGCCGGTAATGGGCTGAAAACGCCTGTTTTGGGACTCTGCAGAGAAAGTCTCTGCAGACTGCTGAATCCACACACGGGTTTAACTCTGGAAGTTGAGTGCACACATTGACAACCGTTCTGTTAGATAGCTGCGTTTTGGATTTAGAAGCAGATATTTCCCTGTGCTTACTGCTGTTTCTTCCATATGCCGGTAATGGGCTGAAAACGCCTGTTTTGGGACTCTGCAGAGAAAGTCTCTGCAGACTGCTGAATCCACACACGGGTTTAACTCTGGAAGTTGAGTGCACACATTGACAACCGTTCTGTTAGATAGCTGCGTTTTGGATTTAGAAGCAGATATTTCCCTGTGCTTACTGCTGTTTCTTCCATATGCCGGTAATGGGCTGAAAACGCCTGTTTTGGGACTCTGCAGAGAAAGTCTCTGCAGACTGCTGAATCCACACACGGGTTTAACTCTGGAAGTTGAGTGCACACATTGACAACCGTTCTGTTAGATAGCTGCGTTTTGGATTTAGAAGCAGATATTTCCCTGTGTTTACTGCTGTTTCTTCCATATGCCGATAATGGGCTGAAAACGCCTGTTTTGGGACTCTGCAGAGAAAGTCTCTGCAGACTGCTGAATCCACACACGGGTTTAACTCTGGAAGTTGAGTGCACACATTGACAACCGTTCTGTTAGATAGCTGCGTTTTGGATTGAGAAGCAGATATTTCCCTGTGCTTACTGCTGTTTCTTCCATATGCCGGTAATGGGCTGAAAACGCCTGTTTTGGGACTCTGCAGAGAAAGTCTCTGCAGACTGCTGAATCCACACACGGGTTTAACTCTGGAAGTTGAGTGCACACATTGACAACCGTTCTGTTAGATAGCTGCGTTTTGGATTTAGAAGCAGATATTTCCCTGTGCTTACTGCTGTTTCTTCCATATGCCGGTAATGGGCTGAAAACGCCTGTTTTGGGACTCTGCAGAGAAAGTCTCTGCAGACTGCTGAATCCACACACGGGTTTAACTCTGGAAGTTGAGTGCACACATTGACAACCGTTCTGTTAGATAGCTGCGTTTTGGATTTAGAAGCAGATATTTCCCTGTGCTTACTGCTGTTTCTTCCATATGCCGGTAATGGGCTGAAAACGCCTGTTTTGGGACTCTGCAGAGAAAGTCTCTGCAGACTGCTGAATCCACACACGGGTTTAACTCTGGAAGTTGAGTGCACACATTGACAACCGTTCTGTTAGATAGCTGCGTTTTGGATTTAGAAGCAGATATTTCCCTGTGCTTACTGCTGTTTCTTCCATATGCCGGTAATGGGCTGAAAACGCCTGTTTTGGGACTCTGCAGAGAAAGTCTCTGCAGACTGCTGAATCCACACACGGGTTTAACTCTGGAAGTTGAGTGCACACATTGACAACCGTTCTGTTAGATAGCTGCGTTTTGGATTTAGAAGCAGATATTTCCCTGTGCTCACTGCTGTTTCTTCCATATGCCGGTAATGGGCTGAAAACGCCTGTTTTGGGACTCTGCAGAGAAAGTCTCTGCAGACTGCTGAATCCACACACGGGTTTAACTCTGGAAGTTGAGTGCACACATTGACAACCGTTCTGTTAGATAGCTGCGTTTTGGATTTAGAAGCAGATATTTCCCTGTGCTTACTGCTGTTTCTTCCATATGCCGGTAATGGGCTGAAAACGCCTGTCTTGGGACTCTGCAGAGAAAGTGTTTGCAGACTGCTGAATCCACACACGGGTTTAACTCTGGAAGTTGAGTGCACACATTGAAAACCGTTCTGTTAGATAGCTGCGTTTTGGATTTAGAAGCAGATATTTCCCTGTGCTTACTGCTGTTTCTTCCATATGCCGGTAATGGGCTGAAAACGCCTGTTTTGGGACTCTGCAGAGAAAGTCTCTGCAGACTGCTGAATCCACACACGGGTTTAACTCTGGAAGTTGAGTGCACACATTGACAACCGTTCTGTTAGATAGCTGCGTTTTGGATTTAGAAGCAGATATTTCCCTGTGCTTACTGCTGTTTCTTCCATATGCCGGTAATGGGCTGAAAACGCCTGTTTTGGGACTCTGCAGAGAAAGTCTCTGCAGACTGCTGAATCCACACACGGGTTTAACTCTGGAAGTTGAGTGCACACATTGACAACCGTTCTGTTAGATAGCTGCGTTTTGGATTTAGAAGCAGATATTTCCCTGTGCTTACTGCTGTTTCTTCCATATGCCGGTAATGGGCTGAAAACGCCTGTTTTGGGACTCTGCAGAGAAAGTCTCTGCAGACTGCTGAATCCACACACGGGTTTAACTCTGGAAGTTGAGTGCACACATTGACAACCGTTCTGTTAGATAGCTGCGTTTTGGATTTAGAAGCAGATATTTCCCTGTGCTCACTGCTGTTTCTTCCATATGCCGGTAATGGGCTGAAAACGCCTGTTTTGGGACTCTGCAGAGAAAGTCTCTGCAGACTGCTGAATCCACACACGGGTTTAACTCTGGAAGTTGAGTGCACACATTGACAACCGTTCTGTTAGATAGCTGCGTTTTGGATTTAGAAGCAGATATTTCCCTGTGCTTACTGCTGTTTCTTCCATATGCCGGTAATGGGCTGAAAACGCCTGTTTTGGGACTCTGCAGAGAAAGTCTCTGCAGACTGCTGAATCCACACACGGGTTTAACTCTGGAAGTTGAGTGCACACATTGACAACCGTTCTGTTAGATAGCTGCGTTTTGGATTTAGAAGCAGATATTTCCCTGTGCTTACTGCTGTTTCTTCCATATGCCGGTAATGGGCTGAAAACGCCTGTTTTGGGACTCTGCAGAGAAAGTCTCTGCAGACTGCTGAATCCACACACGGGTTTAACTCTGGAAGTTGAGTGCACACATTGACAACCGTTCTGTTAGATAGCTGCGTTTTGGATTTAGAAGCAGATATTTCCCTGTGCTTACTGCTGTTTCTTCCATATGCCGGTAATGGGCTGAAAACGCCTGTTTTGGGACTCTGCAGAGAAAGTCTCTGCAGACTGCTGAATCCACACACGGGTTTAACTCTGGAAGTTGAGTGCACACATTGACAACCGTTCTGTTAGATAGCTGCGTTTTGGATTTAGAAGCAGATATTTCCCTGTGCTTACTGCTGTTTCTTCCATATGCCGGTAATGGGCGGAAAACGCCTGTTTTGGGACTCTGCAGAGAAAGTCTCTGCAGACTGCTGAATCCACACACGGGTTTAACTCTGGAAGTTGAGTGCACACATTGACAACCGTTCTGTTAGATAGCTGCGTTTTGGATTTAGAAGCAGATATTTCCCTGTGCTTACTGCTGTTTCTTCCATATGCCGGTAATGGGCTGAAAACGCCTGTTTTGGGACTCTGCAGAGAAAGTCTCTGCAGACTGCTGAATCCACACACGGGTTTAACTCTGGAAGTTGAGTGCACACATTGACAACCGTTCTGTTAGATAGCTGCGTTTTGGATTTAGAAGCAGATATTTCCCTGTGCTTACTGCTGTTTCTTCCATATGCCGGTAATGGGCTGAAAACGCCTGTTTTGGGACTCTGCAGAGAAAGTCTCTGCAGACTGCTGAATCCACACACGGGTTTAACTCTGGAAGTTGAGTGCACACATTGACAACCGTTCTGTTAGATAGCTGCGTTTTGGATTTAGAAGCAGATATTTCCCTGTGCTTACTGCTGTTTCTTCCATATGCCGGTAATGGGCTGAAAACGCCTGTCTTGGGACTCTGCAGAGAAAGTCTCTGCAGACTGCTGAATCCACACACGGGTTTAACTCTGGAAGTTGAGTGCACACATTGACAACCGTTCTGTTAGATAGCTGCGTTTTGGATTTAGAAGCAGATATTTCCCTGTGCTTACTGCTGTTTCTTCCATATGCCGGTAATGGGCTGAAAACGCCTGTTTTGGGACTCTGCAGAGAAAGTCTCTGCAGACTGCTGAATCCACACACGGGTTTAACTCTGGAAGTTGAGTGCACACATTGACAACCGTTCTGTTAGATAGCTGCGTTTTGGATTTAGAAGCAGATATTTCCCTGTGCTTACTGCTGTTTCTTCCATATGCCGGTAATGGGCTGAAAACGCCTGTTTTGGGACTCTGCAGAGAAAGTCTCTGCAGACTGCTGAATCCACACACGGGTTTAACTCTGGAAGTTGAGTGCACACATTGACAACCGTTCTGTTAGATAGCTGCGTTTTGGATTTAGAAGCAGATATTTCCCTGTGCTTACTGCTGTTTCTTCCATATGCCGGTAATGGGCTGAAAACGCCTGTCTTGGGACTCTGCAGAGAAAGTGTTTGCAGACTGCTGAATCCACACACGGGTTTAACTCTGGAAGTTGAGTGCACACATTGACAACCGTTCTGTTAGATAGCTGCGTTTTGGATTTAGAAGCAGATATTTCCCTGTGCTTACTGCTGTTTCTTCCATATGCCGGTAATGGGCTGAAAACGCCTGTTTTGGGACTCTGCAGAGAAAGTCTCTGCAGACTGCTGAATCCACACACGGGTTTAACTCTGGAAGTTGAGTGCACACATTGACAACCGTTCTGTTAGATAGCTGCGTTTTGGATTTAGAAGCAGATATTTCCCTGTGCTTACTGCTGTTTCTTCCATATGCCGGTAATGGGCGGAAAACGCCTGTTTTGGGACTCTGCAGTGAAAGTGTTTGCAGACTGCTGAATCCACACACGGGTTTAACTCTGGAAGTTGAGTGCACACATTGACAACCGTTCTGTTAGATAGCTGCGTTTTGGATTTAGAAGCAGATATTTCCCTGTGCTTACTGCTGTTTCTTCCATATGCCGGTAATGGGCTGAAAACGCCTGTTTGGGGACTCTGCAGAGAAAGTCTCTGCAGACTGCTGAATCCACACACGGGTTTAACTCTGGAAGTTGAGTGCACACATTGACAACCGTTCTGTTAGATAGCTGCGTTTTGGATTTAGAAGCAGATACTTCCCTGTGCTTACTGCTGTTTCTTCCATATGCCGGTAATGGGCTGAAAACGCCTGTTTTGGGACTCTGCAGAGAAAGTCTCTGCAGACTGCTGAATCCACACACGGGTTTAACTCTGGAAGTTGAGTGCACACATTGACAACCGTTCTGTTAGATAGCTGCGTTTTGGATTTAGAAGCAGATATTTCCCTGTGCTTACTGCTGTTTCTTCCATAAGCCGGTAATGGGCTGAAAACGCCTGTCTTGGGACTCTGCAGAGAAAGTGTTTGCAGACTGCTGAATCCACACACGGGTTTAACTCTGGAAGTTGAGTGCAAACATTGACAACCGTTCTGTTAGATAGCTGCGTTTTGGATTTAGAAGCAGATATTTCCCTGTGCTTACTGCTGTTTCTTCCATATGCCTGTAATGGGCTGAAAACGCCTGTCTTGGGACTCTGCAGAGAAAGTCTCTGCAGACTGCTGAATCCACACACGGGTTTAACTCTGGAAGTTGAGTGCACACATTGACAACCGTTCTGTTAGATAGCTGCGTTTTGGATTTAGAAGCAGATATTTCCCTGTGCTTACTGCTGTTTCTTCCATATGCCGGTAATGGGCTGAAAACGCCTGTTTTGGGACTCTGCAGAGAAAGTCTCTGCAGACTGCTGAATCCACACACGGGTTTAACTCTGGAAGTTGAGTGCACACATTGACAACCGTTCTGTTAGATAGCTGCGTTTTGGATTTAGAAGCAGATATTTCCCTGTGCTTACTGCTGTTTCTTCCATATGCCGGTAATGGGCTGAAAACGCCTGTTTTGGGACTCTGCAGAGAAAGTCTCTGCAGACTGCTGAATCCACACACGGGTTTAACTCTGGAAGTTGAGTGCACACATTGACAACCGTTCTGTTAGATAGCTGCGTTTTGGATTTAGAAGCAGATATTTCCCTGTGCTTACTGCTGTTTCTTCCATATGCCGGTAATGGGCTGAAAACGCCTGTTTTGGGACTCTGCAGAGAAAGTCTCTGCAGACTGCTGAATCCACACACGGGTTTAACTCTGGAAGTTGAGTGCACACATTGACAACCGTTCTGTTAGATAGCTGCGTTTTGGATTTAGAAGCAGATATTTCCCTGTGTTTACTGCTGTTTCTTCCATATGCCGATAATGGGCTGAAAACGCCTGTTTTGGGACTCTGCAGAGAAAGTCTCTGCAGACTGCTGAATCCACACACGGGTTTAACTCTGGAAGTTGAGTGCACACATTGACAACCGTTCTGTTAGATAGCTGCGTTTTGGATTTAGAAGCAGATATTTCCCTGTGCTTACTGCTGTTTCTTCCATATGCCGGTAATGGGCTGAAAACGCCTGTTTTGGGACTCTGCAGAGAAAGTCTCTGCAGACTGCTGAATCCACACACGGGTTTAACTCTGGAAGTTGAGTGCACACATTGACAACCGTTCTGTTAGATAGCTGCGTTTTGGATTGAGAAGCAGATATTTCCCTGTGCTTACTGCTGTTTCTTCCATATGCCGGTAATGGGCTGAAAACGCCTGTTTTGGGACTCTGCAGAGAAAGTCTCTGCAGACTGCTGAATCCACACACGGGTTTAACTCTGGAAGTTGAGTGCACACATTGACAACCGTTCTGTTAGATAGCTGCGTTTTGGATTTAGAAGCAGATATTTCCCTGTGCTTACTGCTGTTTCTTCCATATGCCGGTAATGGGCTGAAAACGCCTGTCTTGGGACTCTGCAGAGAAAGTCTCTGCAGACTGCTGAATCCACACACGGGTTTAACTCTGGAAGTTGAGTGCACACATTGACAACCGTTCTGTTAGATAGCTGCGTTTTGGATTTAGAAGCAGATATTTCCCTGTGCTTACTGCTGTTTCTTCCATATGCCGGTAATGGGCTGAAAACGCCTGTTTTGGGACTCTGCAGAGAAAGTCTCTGCAGACTGCTGAATCCACACACGGGTTTAACTCTGGAAGTTGAGTGCACACATTGACAACCGTTCTGTTAGATAGCTGCGTTTTGGATTTAGAAGCAGATATTTCCCTGTGCTTACTGCTGTTTCTTCCATATGCCGGTAATGGGCTGAAAACGCCTGTTTTGGGACTCTGCAGAGAAAGTCTCTGCAGACTGCTGAATCCACACACGGGTTTAACTCTGGAAGTTGAGTGCACACATTGACAACCGTTCTGTTAGATAGCTGCGTTTTGGATTTAGAAGCAGATATTTCCCTGTGCTTACTGCTGTTTCTTCCATATGCCGGTAATGGGCTGAAAACGCCTGTTTTGGGACTCTGCAGAGAAAGTCTCTGCAGACTGCTGAATCCACACACGGGTTTAACTCTGGAAGTTGAGTGCACACATTGACAACCGTTCTGTTAGATAGCTGCGTTTTGGATTTAGAAGCAGATATTTCCCTGTGCTTACTGCTGTTTCTTCCATATGCCGGTAATGGGCTGAAAACGCCTGTTTTGGGACTCTTCAGAGAAAGTGTTTGCAGACTGCTGAATCCACAAACGGGTTTAACTCTGGAAGTTGAGTGCACACATTGACAACCGTTCTGTTAGATAGCTGCGTTTTGGATTTAGAAGCAGATATTTCCCTGTGCTTACTGCTGTTTCTTCCATATGCCGGTAATGGGCTGAAAACGCCTGTTTTGGGACTCTGCAGAGAAAGTCTCTGCAGACTGCTGAATCCACACACGGGTTTAACTCTGGAAGTTGAGTGCACACATTGACAACCGTTCTGTTAGATAGCTGCGTTTTGGATTGAGAAGCAGATATTTCCCTGTGCTTACTGCTGTTTCTTCCATATGCCGGTAATGGGCTGAAAACGCCTGTTTTGGGACTCTGCAGAGAAAGTCTCTGCAGACTGCTGAATCCACACACGGGTTTAACTCTGGAAGTTGAGTGCACACATTGACAACCGTTCTGTTAGATAGCTGCGTTTTGGATTTAGAAGCAGATATTTCCCTGTGGTTACTGCTGTTTCTTCCCTATGCCGGTAATGGGCTGAAAACGCCTGTCTTGGGACTCTGCAGAGAAAGTGTTTGCAGACTGCTGAATCCACACACGGGTTTAACTCTGGAAGTTGAGTGCACACATTGACAACCGTTCTGTTAGATAGCTGCGTTTTGGATTTAGAAGCAGATATTTCCCTGTGCTTACTGCTGTTTCTTCCATATGCCGGTAATGGGCTGAAAACGCCTGTTTTGGGACTCTGCAGAGAAAGTCTCTGCAGACTGCTGAATCCACACACGGGTTTAACTCTGGAAGTTGAGTGCACACATTGACAACCGTTCTGTTAGATAGCTGCGTTTTGGATTTAGAAGCAGATATTTCCCTGTGCTTACTGCTGTTTCTTCCATATGCCGGTAATGGGCTGAAAACGCCTGTTTTGGGACTCTGCAGTGAAAGTGTTTGCAGACTGCTGAATCCACACACGGGTTTAACTCTGGAAGTTGAGTGCACACATTGACAACCGTTCTGTTAGATAGCTGCGTTTTGGATTTAGAAGCAGATATTTCCCTGTGCTTACTGCTGTTTCTTCCATATGCCGGTAATGGGCTGAAAACGCCTGTTTTGGGACTCTGCAGAGAAAGTCTCTGCAGACTGCTGAATCCACACACGGGTTTAACTCTGGAAGTTGAGTGCACACATTGACAACCGTTCTGTTAGATAGCTGCGTTTTGGATTTAGAAGCAGATATTTCCCTGTGCTTACTGCTGTTTCTTCCATATGCCGGTAATGGGCTGAAAACGCCTGTTTTGGGACTCTGCAGAGAAAGTCTCTGCAGACTGCTGAATCCACACACGGGTTTAACTCTGGAAGTTGAGTGCACACATTGACAACCGTTCTGTTAGATAGCTGCGTTTTGGATTTAGAAGCAGATATTTCCCTGTGCTTACTGCTGTTTCTTCCATAAGCCGGTAATGGGCTGAAAACGCCTGTCTTGGGACTCTGCAGAGAAAGTGTTTGCAGACTGCTGAATCCACACACGGGTTTAACTCTGGAAGTTGAGTGCACACATTGACAACCGTTCTGTTAGATAGCTGCGTTTTGGATTTAGAAGCAGATATTTCCCTGTGCTTACTGCTGTTTCTTCCATATGCCTGTAATGGGCTGAAAACGCCTGTCTTGGGACTCTGCAGAGAAAGTCTCTGCAGACTGCTGAATCCACACACGGGTTTAACTCTGGAAGTTGAGTGCACACATTGACAACCGTTCTGTTAGATAGCTGCGTTTTGGATTTAGAAGCAGATATTTCCCTGTGCTTACTGCTGTTTCTTCCATATGCCGGTAATGGGCTGAAAACGCCTGTTTTGGGACTCTGCAGAGAAAGTCTCTGCAGACTGCTGAATCCACACACGGGTTTAACTCTGGAAGTTGAGTGCACACATTGACAACCGTTCTGTTAGATAGCTGCGTTTTGGATTTAGAAGCAGATATTTCCCTGTGCTTACTGCTGTTTCTTCCATATGCCGGTAATGGGCTGAAAACGCCTGTCTTGGGACTCTGCAGAGAAAGTGTTTGCAGACTGCTGAATCCACACACGGGTTTAACTCTGGAAGTTGAGTGCACACATTGACAACCGTTCTGTTAGATAGCTGCGTTTTGGATTTAGAAGCAGATATTTCCCTGTGCTTACTGCTGTTTCTTCCATATGCCGGTAATGGGCTGAAAACGCCTGTTTTGGGACTCTGCAGAGAAAGTCTCTGCAGACTGCTGAATCCACACACGGGTTTAACTCTGGAAGTTGAGTGCACACATTGACAACCGTTCTGTTAGATAGCTGCGTTTTGGATTTAGAAGCAGATATTTCCCTGTGCTTACTGCTGTTTCTTCCATATGCCGGTAATGGGCTGAAAACGCCTGTTTTGGGACTCTGCAGAGAAAGTCTCTGCAGACTGCTGAATCCACACACGGGTTTAACTCTGGAAGTTGAGTGCACACATTGACAACCGTTCTGTTAGATAGCTGCGTTTTGGATTTAGAAGCAGATATTTCCCTGTGCTTACTGCTGTTTCTTCCATATGCCGGTAATGGGCTGAAAACGCCTGTCTTGGGACTCTGCAGAGAAAGTGTTTGCAGACTGCTGAATCCACACACGGGTTTAACTCTGGAAGTTGAGTGCACACATTGACAACCGTTCTGTTAGATAGCTGCGTTTTGGATTTAGAAGCAGATATTTCCCTGTGCTTACTGCTGTTTCTTCCATATGCCGGTAATGGGCTGAAAACGCCTGTTTTGGGACTCTGCAGAGAAAGTCTCTGCAGACTGCTGAATCCACACACGGGTTTAACTCTGGAAGTTGAGTGCACACATTGACAACCGTTCTGTTAGATAGCTGCGTTTTGGATTTAGAAGCAGATATTTCCCTGTGCTTACTGCTGTTTCTTCCATATGCCGGTAATGGGCGGAAAACGCCTGTTTTGGGACTCTGCAGTGAAAGTGTTTGCAGACTGCTGAATCCACACACGGGTTTAACTCTGGAAGTTGAGTGCACACATTGACAACCGTTCTGTTAGATAGCTGCGTTTTGGATTTAGAAGCAGATATTTCCCTGTGCTTACTGCTGTTTCTTCCATATGCCGGTAATGGGCTGAAAACGCCTGTTTTGGGACTCTGCAGAGAAAGTCTCTGCAGACTGCTGAATCCACACACGGGTTTAACTCTGGAAGTTGAGTGCACACATTGACAACCGTTCTGTTAGATAGCTGCGTTTTGGATTTAGAAGCAGATATTTCCCTGTGCTTACTGCTGTTTCTTCCATATGCCGGTAATGGGCTGAAAACGCCTGTTTTGGGACTCTGCAGAGAAAGTCTCTGCAGACTGCTGAATCCACACACGGGTTTAACTCTGGAAGTTGAGTGCACACATTGACAACCGTTCTGTTAGATAGCTGCGTTTTGGATTTAGAAGCAGATATTTCCCTGTGCTTACTGCTGTTTCTTCCATAAGCCGGTAATGGGCTGAAAACGCCTGTCTTGGGACTCTGCAGAGAAAGTGTTTGCAGACTGCTGAATCCACACACGGGTTTAACTCTGGAAGTTGAGTGCAAACATTGACAACCGTTCTGTTAGATAGCTGCGTTTTGGATTTAGAAGCAGATATTTCCCTGTGCTTACTGCTGTTTCTTCCATATGCCTGTAATGGGCTGAAAACGCCTGTCTTGGGACTCTGCAGAGAAAGTCTCTGCAGACTGCTGAATCCACACACGGGTTTAACTCTGGAAGTTGAGTGCACACATTGACAACCGTTCTGTTAGATAGCTGCGTTTTGGATTTAGAAGCAGATATTTCCCTGTGCTTACTGCTGTTTCTTCCATATGCCGGTAATGGGCTGAAAACGCCTGTTTTGGGACTCTGCAGAGAAAGTCTCTGCAGACTGCTGAATCCACACACGGGTTTAACTCTGGAAGTTGAGTGCACACATTGACAACCGTTCTGTTAGATAGCTGCGTTTTGGATTTAGAAGCAGATATTTCCCTGTGCTTACTGCTGTTTCTTCCATATGCCGGTAATGGGCTGAAAACGCCTGTTTTGGGACTCTGCAGAGAAAGTCTCTGCAGACTGCTGAATCCACACACGGGTTTAACTCTGGAAGTTGAGTGCACACATTGACAACCGTTCTGTTAGATAGCTGCGTTTTGGATTTAGAAGCAGATATTTCCCTGTGCTTACTGCTGTTTCTTCCATATGCCGGTAATGGGCTGAAAACGCCTGTTTTGGGACTCTGCAGAGAAAGTCTCTGCAGACTGCTGAATCCACACACGGGTTTAACTCTGGAAGTTGAGTGCACACATTGACAACCGTTCTGTTAGATAGCTGCGTTTTGGATTGAGAAGCAGATATTTCCCTGTGCTTACTGCTGTTTCTTCCATATGCCGGTAATGGGCTGAAAACGCCTGTTTTGGGACTCTGCAGAGAAAGTCTCTGCAGACTGCTGAATCCACACACGGGTTTAACTCTGGAAGTTGAGTGCACACATTGACAACCGTTCTGTTAGATAGCTGCGTTTTGGATTTAGAAGCAGATATTTCCCTGTGGTTACTGCTGTTTCTTCCCTATGCCGGTAATGGGCTGAAAACGCCTGTCTTGGGACTCTGCAGAGAAAGTGTTTGCAGACTGCTGAATCCACACACGGGTTTAACTCTGGAAGTTGAGTGCACACATTGACAACCGTTCTGTTAGATAGCTGCGTTTTGGATTTAGAAGCAGATATTTCCCTGTGCTTACTGCTGTTTCTTCCATATGCCGGTAATGGGCTGAAAACGCCTGTTTTGGGACTCTGCAGAGAAAGTCTCTGCAGACTGCTGAATCCACACACGGGTTTAACTCTGGAAGTTGAGTGCACACATTGACAACCGTTCTGTTAGATAGCTGCGTTTTGGATTTAGAAGCAGATATTTCCCTGTGCTTACTGCTGTTTCTTCCATATGCCGGTAATGGGCTGAAAACGCCTGTTTTGGGACTCTGCAGTGAAAGTGTTTGCAGACTGCTGAATCCACACACGGGTTTAACTCTGGAAGTTGAGTGCACACATTGACAACCGTTCTGTTAGATAGCTGCGTTTTGGATTTAGAAGCAGATATTTCCCTGTGCTTACTGCTGTTTCTTCCATATGCCGGTAATGGGCTGAAAACGCCTGTTTTGGGACTCTGCAGAGAAAGTCTCTGCAGACTGCTGAATCCACACACGGGTTTAACTCTGGAAGTTGAGTGCACACATTGACAACCGTTCTGTTAGATAGCTGCGTTTTGGATTTAGAAGCAGATATTTCCCTGTGCTTACTGCTGTTTCTTCCATATGCCGGTAATGGGCTGAAAACGCCTGTTTTGGGACTCTGCAGAGAAAGTCTCTGCAGACTGCTGAATCCACACACGGGTTTAACTCTGGAAGTTGAGTGCACACATTGACAACCGTTCTGTTAGATAGCTGCGTTTTGGATTTAGAAGCAGATATTTCCCTGTGCTTACTGCTGTTTCTTCCATAAGCCGGTAATGGGCTGAAAACGCCTGTCTTGGGACTCTGCAGAGAAAGTGTTTGCAGACTGCTGAATCCACACACGGGTTTAACTCTGGAAGTTGAGTGCACACATTGACAACCGTTCTGTTAGATAGCTGCGTTTTGGATTTAGAAGCAGATATTTCCCTGTGCTTACTGCTGTTTCTTCCATATGCCTGTAATGGGCTGAAAACGCCTGTCTTGGGACTCTGCAGAGAAAGTCTCTGCAGACTGCTGAATCCACACACGGGTTTAACTCTGGAAGTTGAGTGCACACATTGACAACCGTTCTGTTAGATAGCTGCGTTTTGGATTTAGAAGCAGATATTTCCCTGTGCTTACTGCTGTTTCTTCCATATGCCGGTAATGGGCTGAAAACGCCTGTTTTGGGACTCTGCAGAGAAAGTCTCTGCAGACTGCTGAATCCACACACGGGTTTAACTCTGGAAGTTGAGTGCACACATTGACAACCGTTCTGTTAGATAGCTGCGTTTTGGATTTAGAAGCAGATATTTCCCTGTGCTTACTGCTGTTTCTTCCATATGCCGGTAATGGGCTGAAAACGCCTGTTTTGGGACTCTGCAGAGAAAGTCTCTGCAGACTGCTGAATCCACACACGGGTTTAACTCTGGAAGTTGAGTGCACACATTGACAACCGTTCTGTTAGATAGCTGCGTTTTGGATTTAGAAGCAGATATTTCCCTGTGCTTACTGCTGTTTCTTCCATATGCCGGTAATGGGCTGAAAACGCCTGTTTTGGGACTCTGCAGAGAAAGTCTCTGCAGAC
This sequence comes from Aotus nancymaae, assembly GCF_030222135.1. Lineage (NCBI taxonomy): Eukaryota > Metazoa > Chordata > Mammalia > Primates > Aotidae > Aotus > Aotus nancymaae. The sequence goes on along the minus strand of NW_026989572.1, from coordinate 2,427 downwards.
TGCTGAATCCACACACGGGTTTAACTCTGGAAGTTGAGTGCACACATTGACAACCGTTCTGTTAGATAGCTGCGTTTTGGATTTAGAAGCAGATATTTCCCTGTGCTTACTGCTGTTTCTTCCATATGCCGGTAATGGGCTGAAAACGCCTGTCTTGGGACTCTGCAGAGAAAGTGTTTGCAGACTGCTGAATCCACACACGGGTTTAACTCTGGAAGTTGAGTGCACACATTGACAACCGTTCTGTTAGATAGCTGCGTTTTGGATTTAGAAGCAGATATTTCCCTGTGCTTACTGCTGTTTCTTCCATATGCCGGTAATGGGCTGAAAACGCCTGTTTTGGGACTCTGCAGAGAAAGTCTCTGCAGACTGCTGAATCCACACACGGGTTTAACTCTGGAAGTTGAGTGCACACATTGACAACCGTTCTGTTAGATAGCTGCGTTTTGGATTTAGAAGCAGATATTTCCCTGTGCTTACTGCTGTTTCTTCCATATGCCGGTAATGGGCTGAAAACGCCTGTTTTGGGACTCTGCAGAGAAAGTCTCTGCAGACTGCTGAATCCACACACGGGTTTAACTCTGGAAGTTGAGTGCACACATTGACAACCGTTCTGTTAGATAGCTGCGTTTTGGATTTAGAAGCAGATATTTCCCTGTGCTTACTGCTGTTTCTTCCATATGCCGGTAATGGGCTGAAAACGCCTGTCTTGGGACTCTGCAGAGAAAGTGTTTGCAGACTGCTGAATCCACACACGGGTTTAACTCTGGAAGTTGAGTGCACACATTGACAACCGTTCTGTTAGATAGCTGCGTTTTGGATTTAGAAGCAGATATTTCCCTGTGCTTACTGCTGTTTCTTCCATATGCCGGTAATGGGCTGAAAACGCCTGTTTTGGGACTCTGCAGAGAAAGTCTCTGCAGACTGCTGAATCCACACACGGGTTTAACTCTGGAAGTTGAGTGCACACATTGACAACCGTTCTGTTAGATAGCTGCGTTTTGGATTTAGAAGCAGATATTTCCCTGTGCTTACTGCTGTTTCTTCCATATGCCGGTAATGGGCGGAAAACGCCTGTTTTGGGACTCTGCAGTGAAAGTGTTTGCAGACTGCTGAATCCACACACGGGTTTAACTCTGGAAGTTGAGTGCACACATTGACAACCGTTCTGTTAGATAGCTGCGTTTTGGATTTAGAAGCAGATATTTCCCTGTGCTTACTGCTGTTTCTTCCATATGCCGGTAATGGGCTGAAAACGCCTGTTTTGGGACTCTGCAGAGAAAGTCTCTGCAGACTGCTGAATCCACACACGGGTTTAACTCTGGAAGTTGAGTGCACACATTGACAACCGTTCTGTTAGATAGCTGCGTTTTGGATTTAGAAGCAGATATTTCCCTGTGCTTACTGCTGTTTCTTCCATATGCCGGTAATGGGCTGAAAACGCCTGTTTTGGGACTCTGCAGAGAAAGTCTCTGCAGACTGCTGAATCCACACACGGGTTTAACTCTGGAAGTTGAGTGCACACATTGACAACCGTTCTGTTAGATAGCTGCGTTTTGGATTTAGAAGCAGATATTTCCCTGTGCTTACTGCTGTTTCTTCCATAAGCCGGTAATGGGCTGAAAACGCCTGTCTTGGGACTCTGCAGAGAAAGTGTTTGCAGACTGCTGAATCCACACACGGGTTTAACTCTGGAAGTTGAGTGCAAACATTGACAACCGTTCTGTTAGATAGCTGCGTTTTGGATTTAGAAGCAGATATTTCCCTGTGCTTACTGCTGTTTCTTCCATATGCCTGTAATGGGCTGAAAACGCCTGTCTTGGGACTCTGCAGAGAAAGTCTCTGCAGACTGCTGAATCCACACACGGGTTTAACTCTGGAAGTTGAGTGCACACATTGACAACCGTTCTGTTAGATAGCTGCGTTTTGGATTTAGAAGCAGATATTTCCCTGTGCTTACTGCTGTTTCTTCCATATGCCGGTAATGGGCTGAAAACGCCTGTTTTGGGACTCTGCAGAGAAAGTCTCTGCAGACTGCTGAATCCACACACGGGTTTAACTCTGGAAGTTGAGTGCACACATTGACAACCGTTCTGTTAGATAGCTGCGTTTTGGATTTAGAAGCAGATATTTCCCTGTGCTTACTGCTGTTTCTTCCATATGCCGGTAATGGGCTGAAAACGCCTGTTTTGGGACTCTGCAGAGAAAGTCTCTGCAGACTGCTGAATCCACACACGGGTTTAACTCTGGAAGTTGAGTGCACACATTGACAACCGTTCTGTTAGATAGCTGCGTTTTGGATTTAGAAGCAGATATTTCCCTGTGCTTACTGCTGTTTCTTCCATATGCCGGTAATGGGCTGAAAACGCCTGTTTTGGGACTCTGCAGAGAAAGTCTCTGCAGACTGCTGAATCCACACACGGGTTT